>NC_081236.1:8630971-8735971 GCF_902713425.1 Acipenser ruthenus | reverse complement strand
GTCAGTACCTCTGTGTGTCTGTCAGTACCTGTGTGTGTGTGTGTGTGTGTCAGTACCTTTGTGTGTGTGTGTGTCAGTGCCTCTGTGTGTGTGTGTGTGTCAGTACCTGTGTGTGTGTGTGTGTGTCAGTACCTCTGTGTGTGTGTGTGTGTGTCAGTACCTGTGTGTGTGTGTGTGTCAGTACCTCTGTGTGTGTGTGTGTGTGTGTGTCAGTACCTGTGTGTGTGTGTGTGTGTGTGTCAGTACCTGTGAGTGTGTGTGTGTGTGTCAGTACCTGTGCGTGTCAGTACCTGTGTGTGTCTGTGTCAGTACCTGTGTGTGTGTGTGTCAGTACCTGTGTGTGTGTGTGTCAGTACCTGTGTGTGTGTGCATGTGTGACAGTACCTGTGTGTGTATCAGTGTGCGTGTCACTATCTGTGTGTGTGTGCGTGTCAGTACCTGTGTGTGTGTGTCACTATCTGTGTGTGTGTCTCAGTGTGTGTGTCTGTCTCAGTGTGTGTGTTTGTCAGTATATGTGTGTGCGTGTTTGTCAGTATCTGTGTGTGTGTGTGTGGGGGGGGGGGGTCAGTACCTCTGTGTGTGTGTGTGTGTGTGTGTGCGCGTGCGTGCGTCAGTACCTGTGTGTCTCTACGAGATATATTTTTTGTCTAAAGTCCCCTCCCGCGCTCCCCTCCCGCGCGTATTGTACGGACTAGTGTTAGATGTTTACAATCACATATTTTACATTAATAAAGTCCAGAAGGACGATATTGATGAAAAAACGCCCCCGCACGAGCATTGGTTTGCCCCGCGTTCTGCACTATTATCAGCGATGTGTGTGCAACAGAAGCTGCTGGTATATTACAAAAAACATCAATTAAATTGAGGCTAGGTAGTTGTTAACTTTAGTATGTTTTATTCTTTATTAATTAAATTATATTCATTGAAAAAGGCAAGAGATCCAGATTGTTGTTGTTATTATTATTGTTTTGGTTTAATATAATATAGCAGGATAATGTTCCTATTGAAGTAGACTACAATATATTTTTCATAAAGTTGTCGTTGTTCTTTGTTGAAATTAATGTTCCGCTTTCATATTTTGTTGTGTTCTACTCATTTAATCAAACCAAGTAGTGTTTGAAGTTGCTTGTATCGTTCATGACGTTTTTCAAATCAAGTAAGCTTATTTGTGTATAAAAAACGAGAATAGAGTTGCAGCCAGTGTCATCTTACTTAAAGACGCTCAAGCTGAAATCGTAAAGTAATTTAAAAGTCGGCTACAAACGTGGCAGCGGACTGTCTCTCTGTAACGCGCACGCAAGAACTTGCAGACTTGATGCAACTGTGTTGAGATTTTAAAAAGAAAGCGTTTTATGAGATTTTTAACTATAGGTACCGGCACTATGACTCAAGCTCAGACACAAATGAATCCCTACGCTGTAGTGACGTGGCATGTTGCTTTGAAACCACGCCCACTATAGTGCTTCAGTGGAGGTACAGCCTAGATAATACTTAGAATACCAGATACATATTTAGCATTAAAAAGCAATCCATGTGATTTCTTTACCAGTCGTTCATTATTTTGTGTATCAGCCTCCACACAAAGCCGAGCGCAGTGCGGTATACTGTAATGATGCTGCAGTCAGTCTGCCCGGACTGCACCTGAACCATCTTAAAAACACGAAGCCTCCAATAAGCTCATTTGTAAAAGTTAGTAAAGAATGGCGCTATATAATCTAAGGAAGCTGAATGTGAACTCCTAGCTGGAGCAACGAGAGAGGGAGAGAGGGGGCGGGGCAGAGAAGGAGGCGGAGACGCTGCTAGGCAACCGGCTCCTGAACATTCCACTCCGCTGAGCAGAGACCGTTAGGATTTAAAAATGCCAAAGTTCCGAGCGCCGTTAGTATGGGCTGCCAGAAATGAGGAGAAAATAAATACAGCTTTTTATAAATGTGTGCATTCAGATATCATTTAGAAATCTAGTTACAACATTTAACAGTTAGCTAAATATTTAAATACATCTTAAATCTCTTAACTAGCTTTAACATTTAGCTAAATATTTAAATGGCCGCTAAATCTGGAGTTTGTATGCAAATGAGCTCCGCCCGCTTTGTGCTTTCACACGGTTTGATTGGCTCTTCTAATGTTGAAATTTGCATATTTAAACATTAGAATAAGTGTGTGTGTCAATACTTGTGTGTATCAGTGTCTGTCTGTGTGTGTGTCTGTGTCTGTGTCAGTGTGTGTGTCAGTCTGCTAAGAAATAAATGATGATGATGATGATGATGAAGAGTGTGTGTATGTGTGTCTCCCTGTCTCTGTGTGTGTTTGTGTATCAGTGTCTGTCTGTCTCTGTGTGTGTGTCAGTGTGCGTGTGGGTCAGTGTGTGTGTGTGTGTCTGTGTGTGTGTCTCTGTGTCTGTCTGTTTGTGTGTGTGTGTGTGTGTCAGTGTGTGTGTTTGTCTCAGTGTGCATGTGTGTCTCTGTGTGTGTGTCTGCCTGTCTCTGTGTGTGTCTCAGTGTCTGCCTGTCTCTGTGTGTGTTTGTGTCTCAGTGTCTGTCTGTGTGTGTGTGTGTCTGTGTCTGCATGTGTGTGTGTGTGTGTGTCAGTGTGTGTGTGTGTGTGTATGTGTGACTGCCTGTCTCTGTGTGTGTCTCAGTGTCTGCCTGTGTGTGTGTGTGTGTGTCTGTGTGAGTGTGTGTCTGTGTGTGTGTGTGTTTCTCTCTCACAAATATTACTCTTCAGTAATTCATACATAGACACGCTGTGGTAACTTCAAGAAGCTAAAATGTAAGAGTGTTAATTAAACGAAGCGCCTGAAGCCGCTCGGAACTTTCGCTCCACTTTATCGCTCCACTTGAAATGCTCTTTGTATGACTTGAAGTGACTGAGAAACAAACATACTGAGACTGCGACAGACACACACACACACACTGAGATAGACACACTCACTGAGACACACACACTGAGACACACACACTCACACACACTCGCACACTGAGACACACACACACTGAGACGCACACTGAGACAAACACACACACACACACACTGAGACAAACAGATACTGACACACACACACACAGTTACTGACCCGCACACAGACAGATACTGACACACATACACAGATACTGACACATACAGTTAAATATTTAACTAAATGTTAAGTCTATTTAAGAGAGATTTAAGATGTATTTAAATATTTAGCTAACTGTAACTAGATTTCTAAATGATATCTGAATGCACACATTTATAAAAAGCTGTATTTATTTTCTCCTCATTTCTGGCAGCCCATACTAACGGCGCTCGGAACTTTGGCATTTTTAAATCCTAACGGTCTCTGCTCAGCGGAGTGGAATGTTCAGGAGCCGGTTGCCTAGCAGCGTCTCCGCCTCCTTCTCTGCCCCGCCCCCTCTCTCCCTCTCTCGTTGCTCCAGCTAGGAGTTCACATTCAGCTTCCTTAGATTATATAGCGCCATTCTTTACTAACTTTTACAAATGAGCTTATTGGAGGCTTCGTGTTTTTAAGATGGTTCAGGTGCAGTCCGGGCAGACTGACTGCAGCATCATTACAGTATACCGCACTGCGCTCGGCTTTGTGTGGAGGCTGATACACAAAATAATGAACGACTGTTAAAGAAATCACATGGATTGCTTTTTAATGGTAAATGTGTATCTGGTATTCTAAGTATTATCTACAGTTAATAACTCAGCTATATTCATATTCAGAATGTGATACAGTATTAAGACAGGGTCCAGTATTAGAAATAAATAAACACGCTTTAAGAGAAACAGCAGTGATGTTTATTGCCCATTCCCATCCATTCTCTAGATGTTTCTACATTGTGGTTGCAATCCACAGGGACAAGGGACTCAGCGATGTTAAATAAAAAACTAGAGCCCACAATTAACCAATATAGAAAGGAAGGGGGGAGAAATGTATTGCCTGCGTGCAGCACCTTCCACTTTCCTCTATTAAATTTCATTTGCCATGTGTCTGCCCAGTTGTGAATGCTGTCGAGATCATTTTGAATGACCTTTGCTGCTGCAACAGTGTTTGCCACTCCTCCTATTTTTGTGTCGTCTACAAATTTAACAAGTTTGCTTACTATACCAGAATCTAAATCATTAATGTAGATTAGGAATAGCAGAGGACCCAATACTGATCCCAATGTGCATTATAAATATGGGAGTGTCACAAAGACGGCCGGAGTGGGTGGCGTCAGACCAGAAGCAGGAAATAAACAGACAGAGATTTGGGGTTTGGTGAAGCTGGGCGAATGCTTTCACTCAGCATTTAATAAACCGAACAGAAAATAAAAGGTTTTAACACAAAAACACGGGACACGTCACTTCACGCCAAAAATAAAGAGACAAACAAAACGGACTATACAGTAAACAGACGGACAGACACACAAACAAACACGGTGAGTTTGAAATAAACAAGTATCGTGCTGGTCCTACCAGCACGTAATAGCAATTGATATTTAAACTTTTATTTCCCCTTCTCTCACCCGTTCTCCACTCTCAAACACCCAACCCTGACTGAATGAAACGTGCATCTATATATACTGTTGTGCTGGGATTCAATTACTCATTAATTATTTACTTAAATCCCAGCACGTGAATTAATTCTGTGCAATCCCGTGCTCACATATTACATTTAACCAGCACGTGAAGTGATTTGTGCTCTCCTCGTGCCTAAATACAAATCTACACTTTTTAAATCACACGTGAAACACAGACCCGTTTATATCCCGTGTACCAATCTATACACCAACATTAACACACGCACGCAACATACAACACATAATATACACACAGGGGCGGGGCACATTGCCACATATACCCCCCCCCCCCCTGTGCAAAGCACACATGGCCTCAATGGCCACCTCCCCCCTTAAAAGTCTCGGGCTGGGAAGGGAGGCTTCAGTGGGCCCATGGCTGGCCATGCTGTCAGCACCCCTGCCGATAGTGGCACGGCTGACAGCATGCTGGTCCACGCCTGCAGCAAAATTGCTGCGGGGAATGCTGGTCTCCTGACCTCTCCCCCGATCTCCGGCAGCGAAACTGCTGCAGTGGGAGCAGGTCTCCGGACCTCCCCCACGATCTCCGGCAGCGAAACTGCTGCTGGGGTTGGTGGTCTCCAGACCTCCTCCCCCTTCTTCGTGGCCGACAGCTCCCCTTTCTGGGGCTCCGGCCACCGTACTCCCTGTGGTGGAGGTACGGGAAGCAGAGGCAGCTCCTGCTCCTCTGCTCCTGGAAGTGGCGGAGGCAGAGGCAGCTCCTGCTCCTCTGCTCCTGGAAGTGGCAGAGGCAGCTCCTGCTCCTCTGCTCCTGGAAGTGGCAGAGGCAGCTCCTGCTCCTCTGCTCCTGGCGGTGGTGGTGGCAGAGGCAGAGGCAGCTCCTGCTGCTCTGCTCCTGCCGGTGAAGATGGTGGAGACAGAGGCAGCTCCTGCTGCTCTGCTCCTAGAGGAGGAAGCGGTGGAGGTGGTGGAGGCAGAGGCAGCTCCTGCTGCTCTGCTCTTTGCGGTGGAAGCAGAGGCCATGGGGCTGATGCTGGCCACTTAGAGGGAGGCTGTGGCGGTGCTGGCTCCCTCTGCTGTGGCGGGTGTGCGCCGTGCTCCCTTCAGCAGCATAAATAGAGGCTGCTGGGGACATCAGCATCCTGCCCTTCTCCCCCCAGAAAAATTCAGGGGGTTGAGCCTGTAATTCCTCCCCTTCTGGCTCTTGGGACGGCAGCGATGGCTCCTCCCCCTTTAGCTCTCGGGATGGCAGCAGCAGGTGAACCAACAGGCATGCTTCCTCTGCTGGTGTAGATGGGGACAACAGGCATTGTTCTTCTGCTGGTGGAGGTGGAACCAGCAGGTATTCTCCCTCTGCTGGCAGCATGGGTCCTAGGGCTGTGGAAGCCCCGACTTTCCTCTCTTCGGGCTGTGGACGCACCGACTCCTCCCTTTTGGGCTGTGGACACACCGACTCCTCCCGCTTGGGCTGTGGACGCTCAGGCTCCTCCCGCTTTTGCTGTGGACGCTCAGGCTCCTCCCACTTGGGCTGTGGAGGCAAAACCAGCAGGCATTCTTCCTCTGCTGGTGGCGACGGGGACAGCAGGCATTCTTCCTCTGCTGGTGGACCTGCTACCTGGGCTGCTGTTCCACTTATAACGGCCTCCAGGTAGCTGAGGACCAACCCCACACCTTCCTCCCAGGTGCTTAGGGTGTGTTCCCTTGAATACGCCTCCCATCGCTCTCTGTCCATCAACCACAGGAACCGGACGGCTACTGGTATAGACTGGGCCTCCAGCCCAGCATTTTCCAGGATCCAGTCCCGCACTTTGATGGCGTCTTCTGCCATTTTTTTTTTCTTCTTTTTTTTTTTAATCCAAAAATGCGGTTCCTGCTCTGGCCTGAGTCCTGGAGGCGCTGTAGATCCCACGCAGGACATCACGTTTGCTTGCTTTCGCTCAGCATTTAATAAACAGAACAGAAAATAAAAGGTTTGAACAGACAAACACGGGACACGGCACTTGCGCCAAAATAAATAGACAAACAAAACGTACTAAACACTTAACAAACGGTGCACGGAGAGACAAACAAACACGGTGAGTACAAACACTTATTATTATTATTATTATTATTTATTTCTTAGCAGACGCCCTTATCCAGGGCGACTTACAATCACAAGCAAATACAAATACATTCAAGTGTTACAATATAAGTCATACAGTAGTATGATAGTTCAGGATATGATTAAGTACAAAATACTACAGGTTAAACACTTGGTAGATTACAATATTCTGAGGTACAGGATTAAATGCAGTAAAATAGGGGGCAGATAAGAGCAAAATAAAGCATATTTAAATGAAGGGTGATAGTGTCCCAGGATACAAACAGAGGAGTTCGACAGGTGCTGTTTGAAGAGGTGAGTCTTAAGGAGGCGCCGGAATGTGGTCAGGGACTGGGCAGTCCTGACAACTGTAGGAAGGTCGTTCCACCACTGCGGAGCGAGGGTAGAGAAGGAGCGGGCTCTGGAGGCAGGGGAGCGTAGCGGAGGTAGAGCCAGTCTTCTAGTGCAGGCGGAGCGGAGAGGTCGAGTGGGGGTGTAGGGAGAGATGAGGGTCTGGAGGTAGCTGGGTGCAGTCTGATCAAGGCATCTGTAGGCTAGTACAAGAGTCTTGAACTGGATGCGAGCGGTGATCGGGAGCCAGTGGAGCGAGCGGAGTAGTGGAGTAGCGTGGGCGAAGCGAGGCAGAGAGAACACCAGGCGAGCAGCAGAGTTCTGGATGAGCTGGAGCGGACGGGTGGCGGACGCAGGGAGGCCAGCCAGGAGGGAGTTGCAGTAGTCTAGGCGGGAGAGTACCAGGGCCTGGACCAGGAGCTGGGTAGCATAGTTGGTGAGGAAGGGTCGGATTCTTCGGATGTTGCTCAGGAAGAATCTGCAAGTGCGTGCCAGAGTGGAGATGTGCTGGGAATAAGGGGGCTGATTATTATTTTACTTTACGTTCTCCTTCTCTCTCACCCGTTCTCCACTCTCGAACACCCAACCCCGAGTGAATGCTACGTGTCTCTATATATACTGTTGTGCTGGGATTCAATTATTAATTAATTATTCACTTGAATCCCAGCACGTGAATTAATTCTGTGCAACCCCGTGCTCACATATTACATTTAACCAGCACGTGAAGTGATTTGTGCTCTCCTCGTGCCTAAATACAAATCTACACTTTTTAAATACACGTGAAACACAGACCCGTTTATATCCCCGTGTACCAATGACTATACACCAACATTAACACACGCACGCAACATACAACACATGATATGCACACAGGGGCGGGGCACATTGCCACACTCATGTATTCATTTCTTTATTGATTGATTGATGTGTGTGAAAGGGCTCCATTGCCATGGCAATCCCAGCTCACTAAGAAACACATGGCTGTTTGTGACGAGAATGAAACAAGTCCCTCTTCTAATCCTTTCTGGACTGTGCTGCCTCCGGGCTGTTGAAAAGAATAATTAAAAACCCACACCCGACTGTCATTGCTGATACCGGGTGTTTTTCACTATCCATTGAAGTCTCGCAGTTTTATAATAAAATATTATAATAAAATATTTTATTATAATAAAACCGGTAAGCCGGTTTTATAATACAGTCACATGAATCCCCATTCATAAAAGCCTCGTGCAGAAGGTGACAATCTCCCAAGTTAATTCATTGATTAATTGTTGCTAATCGGGAGATGGTCATCTGTATAAAAGACTGCATCTTTCTGCGCTCATGGAGAGTGTCTAGAACTGGAGTGAGGAGGTAAATCAAAAACAATAATTTGAAAGAAACAATTGCTATACGTGTTGGCTCAAAACCAGCACAATACTTGCTTGTTGTCAGTTTATTTTGGCTAACACACCTTTTTGTTTGTGTAGTCTTGTGTTTGTTTAAATCTTTTATTTTCTATTGTTTAATAAAGCACTGAGCGCCGCTGCGCCTCAGCTTCACCCGCATTCATTGTTTTGGTTTCTGTTTCTGGTCTGACGTCACCCCTGCAAAGCCATCACTTTCACATGCATGCACTCCTTTTCCAGTAGGCTCCATAGTGTGGAACACACCCTGTTTTTCACAGAACAGGACAGGTATAGAAGCCTCTAATAACCTTGCAGTAAAGAGCATAATTTTATTACTCTCTCTTGTGGTCACAGAGTGTAGTGCAGTCTGTGCTGCTAAAGATTCTCTTACCATAAGAGGCTCAGCTGTCTGAATTTACTGTGAATATTTATAAAAGTAAAGAACATGAGAAATTCCTCTAAAAGATGTATTGAACTCAGTGTTTTAAATGACTGAATCAACCCTCCTTTTTTCTTTTATCTAGATTAAAGTTGGAAAATGCTTCCAGTACCTGCAGCAGAAAGACTGCGGGCATCTCATGCAAGGATGTGAGAAGAGAAAAGAGTAGGGATGAAACAGAGGAACAGAGAGCAGCAGAAAGCATGCAAGTGGAGTATAGGGAGGAAGAAAAGGGAAGCAGAAAAGAGCAAAGAAACAATGAGAAAGTATAGGAGAAATCTTTCAAAATGACATGAACCAGAACCACAACTTAATGAGAATCATTTGACAAACTCACCGTCAAAAGTTCTCTTTTCAGCTCAGTCACTAGGGAAGGCAGTAAGTGGAGTAAACCGGGCACTTCCAAAGAGCCCCAGGAAGAAAAGTGTCATGGGAAAGAAACTGGCAACTCAATCTGGTTTGGCTCTGGTAGATAAGCACGCTTCCACACAAAGAGCTGAAGTTGGTGAAACAGAATGTCAGGTTTGTGCATTCTATGAGATTGATTGTGTGTCTCGTCAGCTGCCTGGATGAAAAGACTGCATCACTATCAGAAGGGAGGATGCACAAGAAAAAGAATGCACAAAAAAGTGCTCCTGATGACGGTTCTTGAAGCTCACCGCCTCTTCAAGAATGAATATCCTGATGGAAAAATCAGAACATCAAAAAAAGTTTGCAGCATTGCGCCCTGTGCACGTTCAACCTGTCTGTCTGTCGTTACCATGACAACACAGAGATGCTACTAGATGGTTTGAAAAAGGTTTGTCAAAATATTCCCAATGGAAATCTCCTGGTCATTGGGTCACTTTGCAACTGGCAGAGGAAATGCTGCCTTGGCCAGTGTGACACATGCCAAGACCTTGCTAGTTCTATCAATCAGGTAATACAAGGCAATGATAATGAAGAATCAATTGTACACTACTACCAATAGATGGCTAACAATAAAAAGGAACTGCTTGAGTCAACATTACACGATGCCAAGGAGGAGCTCAAACCCAGCGGACCATTCTGCAGAGCCACAGTTTTATTGCCAAGGTGCAACTTCACTATAAAGCAGCAAGCTGAAATAATGTCAGCTCAGTGGATAACAGAAGGAGGGACTCTGTTTCCAGCAGTTCTCACAGCTCAGTCTGTTAGTGCTTCTTATGCTGTGCTCAGTGATGAACGGCAACATGACACATTTGCAGTTGTTTGCTACAATCGGGCTATTCTTGATGAAGCCTCAACTTCAGCCAACATCTCTAACTTGCACATCTTTTCTGATGGTGCTGCTAGCCAGTTTAAAAACAGATTCATCTTGTCCACCTTTACCATGCTGAGCAATGTACACTGTAGTCTGCATCGAGCTGTTTGGAGCTTTCTTGCCACAGCACACGGCAAAGGGCCAGTTGATGGGGTTGCAGGTAAAGTAAAGCGTGCAGTTTGGAGGCGCATTCTGCAAAAGCATGCTGTTGTCAACACAGCAGAAGAATTTGCTAAGGTGGCAAAAGAAGCATGCTCAAATGTGAGCATCATTTATATTACAAAGCATGTGGTAAAGAAGGCACAAGATGAATGGGCAAACAGGTGGGAACAGAACTGTCCAAAGAAAACCCCAAACACACACAGCATTCACTATGCTAGAACACTTAGCAACACTGAACTTGAGGTCAGCGCAGTAGGTCCATTTGTGGAAGAAATTCAGCCTGACTGGAAAGTGGTCAGTGTGTTTGGCATTGTGGATCAAGCAACAGCTATGACAAAGTATCCATTCAAAACCATTGAACTGGCAGTAAATGAGTACTGCATTGTTATGTATGAAGGCAAGTGTTCCCCTGGCATAGCTGAAGAAACCATACCGGCCCTGCCAGAGGAGCTCCTCAGTGTTTTGCATCCATGCAAAGAGGCTGGAAGTGGCCGACACAAAAGGATGTAACGTGGTACCTTGCTTCACATGCATTTCCCACCTCAGACATGGAAATCTGCATTCATTTTACTTGTTCAATCACACGCTTCAGTTCAGAAACATTACTAGCAAATTCACAGGACCTAAAACCTCAGGTCCCACTGAGATCTGAACTCAGGTCGCTGGATTCAGAGTTCAGAGTGCTAACCAGTACACCATGGAACCGATGGTGATGGGTCTATCACTGCCCCTACTCCAAGGTATCAAAGTCCCTACTGATGACCCTTCGAGCGCCCAGTCTTAACCATGTCTCATTGCACACAACCGTCAACATTTCAACATTTGGTACCGATAAACATCACATGTTGGAAGTCTGTCAGAATCTCAGAGCTGTAAAATGTCATACCTTATTAATTCTGTATTGATGGTACAAACATTTGATGGGAGCAGGTTTGTTGTCAAAAGCAGAGCACTGTTGGTATTTCGTTTTAATTTGGAAGCCTCATGTTTGTGCTTGTGCTGTGTCTGTGTAAATGTGTGCATACGAATGAACTGGAAACAATGTCATGATTTCTTGTTTGAAATGAGCTCGCCAAATAGAGGCAGCTTTATTTTCCACCATGCTGCATTTACGAGTGTACTTATTAACAAACATTTCTATGTTGTGGATAACTATTCAACACTAGCTGGTGTGCTCCTTGCTTTGTTTAACAAAAGCTCTATTTCATAACCCATGATTAGTACTCACTTTAACTTGAGAAAAGCCTTCAGCAGGCCTACGCATTTCTGGTGTAGTACCCTGTCTTATTACTGTGTTATTACATTATAAAAAGGAGGGCTGTTCTGCTGTAATATCCTGTCTTATTACTGTGTTATTACATTATAAAAAGGAGGGCTGTTCTGGCTTTCTCTTTTGGTCAGTGAAAATATTTGCAGTCTGTGTTGTGTTTCAGGTAGGATTGTGTCTGATGGTTTGTTTTACTTTGTTTAAAATGAAGTTGAAGCCTAAAGGAGTTTCATGTTGAGGATCTGTTTCTATCCCTCACTGCCAGGGGTGGAATCAAGGGGAAATGAATCCCAGGTGTGGAGATATTAGCGTCAGAGCCACTTTATTACTCTCTCTATCTCCCTCTTGTGGTCACAGAGTGTAGTGCAGTCTGTGCTGCTTGGCTGTGGAATTGCAACAGAAATCCCTTCCCATGCTGGTGGAATGACATGCTGTAACCTCTATGCTGACACACACTGATGTCAGTCTGCAGGAATATCTGGGGTATGGAACAGACAGCTTACAGCAACTCTCACAGAGGAGAGCAAGGGGAGAATCATTGTGTTTGAAATGCTGGATGCTAAAGGGACATTTTAACATTCTTTAATATTCACTGGCAGGGGTGGAAGTTGCAGATGTTGAGATATTAGAGTCAGTGTTTCCCAGCATGCATCACTGTGAGCAGCTCCTTCCTCCAGACACAGACCACACGGTAGTTTTTAGGTGACTGGGTGTGAGGAGCCTTGTGTTAACAATGGGAGAACTGGGCTGACTGGGGAGGTAACTGCTGCCTATTTCAATTGTCTTATTACTGTGCTATCACATTATGGACAGCAGTGGTGCTCTGGCTCCCTCTTGTGGTCAGTGTGAATGATGGCAGTGTGTGCAGCTTGGCAGGGCACTGATGCCTGTTTCCAGGCTATACAAACACAGAGAGGGATTCAATCAAACACTAAGTTCACAGTTTAATAGAAGAGTGGATTAATTCTATTTGTATCAGTGTTCTAAGCGCTGCACTTCTGTTTCAATAAGTGTCACAGACAGTTCTATGAGATCTGAGCTGTGAACACAGGTGGGACTTGATAGGGTTGGGTGACTCACAGTACAGTTAGATTATCCTTCCTGAAGTTTTATGTTTAGCCTCTCAGTGCTTTCCTGCTCTCTAGGAGGGGCATTAGAAATCTGCCTGTTCACAATGAACTGGCCCATAAGTGTTGAGACATGTGTGCCAGGGAGATGCTGCACACATAAGGAATGAAGGAGACCAGGTGGGTAACAAGGATGACAAGACAATGAAGAATAAACTGACTTTAATAACGCTGATGTGCTGATCCTGAATAAAAAATAAAAATTCATTCAGGGACTTCTGAGTTCCTCATTTAAAAATGTGTCTGAAATTGAGATAACATCATTTTTATTATTATAAGTTATAATCCAAGTTAGAAAAAGAAGACTAAAGCACCCAATCTTCCATCTATTTGAGGTGCACACCATGTTAATATATGGGGCATTCCATACCAACTCAACCAGTGCAGATTTTACTAGAAAAAATCACCTGGGGGGTTTCTGACATGCTGAGTGCAGAAACTATGGTTGTTATTTTTTTTTTTTAATTTCTCCTTCGACCTATGACCTTGGAAGGGTCAACAAAAAATGAGAAATTATGTTGTAATCAAACTGCCATGTTTCTTCAATTTTGCATTGCCTGGAGTTAGATCTAGAGAAACAAGTGACAGGGTTTGCTTCCAGTGGCACCAGCTTGGAGCTGAGGGGTTATCAATGCCCCGTTCACACTAGCACACCCGTACCGGTACGGGAGTGTTTACACTAGCAAATAACCGAGCCGAGCCGGAACCAAGCCGTGAAACTCCAGCCCTGCAACATATCTGAGTCTGGCTCGGGGCCGAAGCAGGCTGTGGGCGGGGATTTGTGTCATTCTGTTTGTTTTTTTTTTTGCTTCTTTTTACATTTATAAACAGTGGTATGTATTTCTTGTTGTTATGCTAATCTTTTAAAAGGTTTGATGTGAGTGCTTGTAACTGCTTTGACACGAGTCCTTGTAAAAGTAAAAAAACAAAATAGCTTAAACGTTTTTTTAGTCAAACGCGGACATCAGGTAATAACAAAGAAATGACGCTAGTTTCCAACAAAGCTGATAATACAAACGACTGTGTTTTCAAGTTTATTTTTTTAATAAAAAAAAGAAAATAAACCGTACCTTTTTTGCCTTAAGTCTGATGGCCATATTCATCTTCAAAAGACTCAGACTGCGACTCTCTTCCAGAAGCATTCTTCTTTTCTTTTTATATTCAATCCTTCGATGCATTTCAGCCGTGTTATTCAGCAGGTAAAACACAAAGATGCAAAAAAACACAACGAAACCATCCTGATCCGCCACAGCAACCGCCATTCTCACTGTCGTTTGTCGTCTTTGAAAACTTGCTGCTCAGCACGTTCATTATTCGTGACGTCATTCGCTCGGTTCTCCCCTCTCTCGTGTAAATGCGAGCCGAACGAGCGGAGACACACCAGGCCGGCTCGGCTCAGGTGTGCAGGTGTAAACGTAGCACAACTTGCTTATGGGACTTGGAGTTTTTTGTTATCATGACATATTTGATTGAATACTGCTCAGTTCTCCCAAGTGATCCAGGCTGATTCAAGTTCAGGATGCTCTCTAATTAAGTATGACCCCATTTTTGGGGGGTTTTGCCTCTGGGCTTCTCGCCCTGGATTGTAAGTCAAGGCGCCTGGGCCTAACTACTGTTCTTAGCTGTTGGCAGGACTTGAAGACGACATTGTAGTTTCTGGAAAAATTAGCAATAAACAAATTTCATTTTGACATTTTCTTTTACAAAGCATTTCAGCTATTGAATGACACCTCTCCATGCGTCTGACATTTTCATATTGTTTAATCCTGTCCAATACAAAGTGGACTATTCAAAGTAGTGTCCGATACATTCAACAAAACTTTTAAGGTTCCAAGTCAGGTCTACATCAACAATTATACAATTCTTAAGACAATTTGTTAATTCGTAATATTTTACCTCATGGTTTGACTTTTATCTTTCAAAATTTGAGTTAACAAAAACAAAGACCATTTCAATGTGTTAAAATATTTTTCCTTAATTGCAACCGTATAGTAAAACCACATACATTTCTTTATTACTATATAGGCTGATATACTGATAATACATTGAATCTCAATGTCTTTGAAATCACGTAATTCCACAACAATGTCTATTTATTAAACCGAAAAATAATGTATTTTTTAATGTTTTAACAAACTCGAACACACACACATGGGAAAAGGGCAGGATGGATTGAGTTCATATCATTTACTTATGTTAAAAGTTTCATGTTAAATGTTAAAATAAAATGTAAAAAATATTTCTAGTTGGAGCAAGTGTGAGAATATTATTCGAAATATGTGGGAAACAGCGCCCCCTTTCGAGCTGTAGGTAGAAAAGCTTACAGCACCTGGTATTCCCAGGCGGTCTCCCATCCAAGTACTAACCAGGCCCGACCTTGCTTAGCTTCCGAGATCAGACGAGATCGGGCGTTCTCAAGGTGGTATGGCCGTAAGCGGAAAGCTGTGGTGGTTTAGTATGTTTCATAGTAACTAATACCGGAATACTGCTACACGAGGAAAAAAAACAAAAACATTGCTTAAAATGAATGAATGAATACATAAATATCGACATAAATGTATTTATTCCCATACGTATTAATTTATTCATTCCAATATTTACATATTACTTTATTTATTTCGATAATTGCGGGTGGTCGGACAAACTTCATACAAGATTCTCGTCTGTATTGTTCTTTCAGTAGCCTAAATACCAAATTTAAACGACACCAAAACTGACCACGGGGTAAGAACAAATAAAAAAGAAAAACGCATGTGCAGGGCCATAAAACGACACACACACACACACGCACGCACGCAGGCACACACAGACAAACACACACACGCACACACGCACGCACGCACGCACACACGCACCCTCCAAAGCAAACTTTATACTGAAGTGAAAATAAACACGTAAAGAAACAGAAATGAGATCAAATTCAAATAAATCTGAATCATTCCTTGTGTCGTGACCCTGCCTTCTGACGACCCCCCACAAATCCACACACCGTTATTAAAACAGCCGATCTCAGTTGTATTGTGTAATGAATGATAAAGGGTTAGAGATGTCATTGGACTCCGCTGACGAGGGGCAGCAGTAGGTTTAGTGGTCATTTGTTTATGCTCGACAGATGATTCGGCCAGGAGGGACACAGACCTGCACTTGCTCAGGGCAGACATATTTTACACTCAATTCTGTATCGCCAACACTTCATTGGCATGAAAAACTTGACTAAACCATCTTTGGAAACACTAGTATTAAAATATTTTATATGTGAATCTTGCAAAATTAAAAAAAATATTAAATATCGGTAGTTCGATACAGCCTCTTTTCTTCTGTACAATATTTTATATAATTCTATGCATTTCAGTGGGTAGTTCTAACCGCAAGTCAGACACACCTGAATTCTTCCCGGTCTTTCCCCACCATATTTTTTGTCAAATAATCTGGCCAATCAAATGTTCCATTAAACATTTTAGACTCGCAAGTAACCAATCAGAAGTAAAGCATTCGTTCTGCCCCCAGAACAAGCTTGGTTTCCAAAAACTCAACTGAACCGGACGCATCATTTTAAAGCGCAAATATTGCGGCGGGTTTGAGTTTTGAAGATTAGTAGCGGGTGAGTTGTTAACCATTTCATAAAATCCTAGATTTATATTGGTCAGATATATAAGAACAAGCAATTAAAGTAGTTGTGTGCTTTCGTAGTATTACTAACCTGCAACTAAGCAAATGTAACAGTCTGGTGATTCAATGAATTGTAGCGCTTATGTAACCCCCATGTTTCCAAATATGGGTATCAGTGAGTCCGTTTCTTTAACACGACCCCCCCTTCTGTGCCCGCAGTAAACACGTGCACAGTCAGTTGCCTGCATGTTTATTTCCAATGTGCAACCGAGTGCCAGAGCTACCGTCCTAGGAATACATCTGAAATTTCTATATGCTGTATCTTCACTGTCCTGCATTGCTATTATATTTTATTAATAGGTAAGCGATTTCTCCTTACTTTGATTTTATTGATTAAAAATAGCAGGATTTGCTGTAATAAAGCTTTAAGTAAAACTTTATTTTTTTTAGCAGTGTGGAGTAGTGGTTAGGGCTCTGGACTCTTGACCGGAGGGTCGTGGGTTCAATCCCAGGTGGGGGACACTGCTGCTGTACCCTTGAGCAAGGTACTTTACCTAGATTGCTCCAGTAAAAACCCAACTGTATAAATGGGTAATTGTATGTAAAATAATGTGATATCTGTATAATGTGAAATAATGTATAATGTGATATGTTGTAACAATTGTAAGTCGCCCTGGATAAGGGCGTCTGCTAAGAAATAAATAATAATAATAATAATAAATAGTGTGGCCGCCATGTGGATGATTCTGTTCAATACAGCTTTGCAAATAAATACATATTTGAAGCGGCTATATTCTAATACTTATAAAAGAATAATATTTTTTTTTTATTTGAGTGATTTCTGTTATTTACAGAGGCAGTTGTATTTCCCATTTTACTCGGTAAATAGAAAAAAAAGAGAATATTGTTTATACATTCGTCCGCCATTTTGACTGAACTGCAGTTAAATATAGTTCAAAACTTGAACGGTTTATAATATGTGTTTAAGATGTTCCAAATATGTATTTGTCATTTATATAGTACATTTGTATTGTATGGTTACTAAAAAAAAAGAATTAAAAAAAAAGCACTTTAAATAAGTTTCCTTTTAATTAATGCACCACGTGTGTATTGTGTTTTACACAGTCAGTTGCCTGCATGTAAATTTCCAATGTGCAAACGAGTGCCAGAGCTACCGTCCCAGGAATACATCTGAAATTTCTATATGCTGTATCTTCACTGTCCTGCATTGCTATTATATTTTATTAATAGTTCGTGGAGACCGGAGATTACGAAGAGTGGAGGACTCGATCCATTGCATCTACCGAGACGGCTTGTATTGCAGCGGGACTGTACAGTTCAGCAGAAGGACTTGTTTTTTTATATATTTAAGGCCTCCGGAGGTACTTTAGTCGTTGTGCACAACTGATAGAAACATTTTGTTTTATTCTATATTTTTATTTCCAATGTTTTTTTTTTTTTTTTTACTGTGAACAATATTGTAACAACTTTAATTGCTACATATATATTACTTTTATAAACATTTTTTTCATAAAGTATATTTGTTGTTGCTGAGTGATTCTTTATAATAAAGTAACCTGGTATAAATATATTAAGGCAACTGTATAACGTAAAGTACGTTTTCTTAAGAAGGGTATACGCAGCATTAGAGAGAGATCTCCAGAATTCACATATTTTCCCTGAACTTAATTCTCAGTGTGACTCATTGTGATAGTCGGTTACACTTACTCGGTGGGAACATTTGTTACAGGGAGATGTTGGAGAGCGGGATTCTGGGAAGAGCTGAGTTCGTGGTTCCAGATGTGTGATTTTCAATAAAGTGTGTTCATTTAGAAGTAATACACAGTGTGAGTCTAACCGTTTGTGGAAACCCCCCAATCTATAACATTACTTGTACGAGAGCAGCCTGTTTCCTGTTTTGTGTGTGAATACATCATGTAGTCAAATGTTTCCGCATTTTCTGAAACATTATCACGTTAGTATAAACTACACGTTGACAATGTAATCCATGTTAAAAAAAAACAAAACTTTATACCGTAAAGACTTTTTTCATTATATATATATATATATATATATATATATATATATATATATATATAATGTGTATGTCAATGGTTAACACGATTTCTGCTTCAGGGTTAAACCGAAAACTCGCCGAATTTGCAGGAGTGTTTTTGAATAGACGCACGCGCAATCAGTAATTTAAATTAAACATCTTCATGTTTTGTGGCGATTTAAAAGGGAAATCCACCTTAAGAGTCAGATCAGAATAATTCTGGTATTTTTAAGTCCACCTTAAATTATGGTGTCTGAAATACAAATCCACTGCACTCGGGCGAGCGCTTTTACTGGGTGTGCCTGTCAGGAGCCCCCACTTAAACCTCTTTGACAGGACTTATAATCTTTCTTTTTTTATTTTTGGCAGCTACCGAGCAAAACCCCATTTGATACTGTGGACAGTGTAAAGATGGAATCAGTCCCGATTAAAGAGGAGCTCCCTAAACTGGAACTGGTCCCCATTAGACTGGAGTTCTCTGGACTGTCTTCCCTCCCCATTAAACAGGAGCTCTGTGAGATGCCATCTGACAGCATCAAGTCGGAGGTGTCTGGGATTAAAGCTGAGTGCAATGAATTGGAGATCTCCCAGACAGAAGAACCCCTTCCTGTGAATGAAGAGGTGCTGGAAATGGTGTGTATTATTAAACTGGAACCCCTCCAGAGACATATGTAGAACTATGTGTACTCTCTCGTGTTCTTATCATCACCCAAGATGATGGACCGAAATCTCACTTGAACTCAGCTGATTGTAGCTCTAGATCTATCTATAGATATATATCTGTAGTTTTGACCGTAAAATAACAGTTAAGTGATCTTTAACAAAGAACCCATGAATGGTGAAAATGTAGTCCCAGCAGTTATGAGATTTTTTTTTAAAGAATTATTTATGGGTTGGTTATGTGTGTCAGACTGACTATAAGATAGATCTGTCAAAAGTTCTATACCAATAAATCTCTAGGCAAACGTATTCGACTGCATTGCTGTGTATACAAGCTGTATAGGTGTTTTGTTCTAAGTGCTTTCAATGTATTTCACGCTACTAATGTGAAACCATTTTTCTTTTCATTTGTGATCAGCAGGGATGCCCTCACAACATGTCTCAAAACACAGGGGGGGTTGAGCCCCCTTTTAAAATGCTGACTTTGCCCGAGGGGGGCTGAGGTCTTACGGCCCCCACATACTCGACGCTGGTGGGCAGTTGCTATTCGTTCGTCACATGAATTTTTTTTTTTTTATAATTCACCATAATCCTAACAATCCTAACCGAAACTTCAAAGCACAGGCAACCTCCAAAACCCTTATTTTATTTTATCCCCACAGGATGAATGAAGTACATCCAGTACTTTCCCAGGCTTCTTGTAGAGTGTAGGTGTAGCGGTTGATCAAACACAACAGGGTGATGATGTGCACATTGCAGAAGTGTCACTGGTGCTTACTTTAAAACATTTACAACTCGTTCAGTTGGTGGGGTTCATAGATGTTCTTTGCATTTTTCACAAAATGTAAAAAATACAAATTCTCTGCCAAAATGTAAATTCTGCATTTTTCCACAGTATTCCACTATAAACAGATTTCTAGGATTAACACCTACTTTGAGCATTCGATCAAATCAATCCCTTTCTTAAATACGTTGATCTACGCAAAGTTTGACATGATTAAAGCCTCATTTAGTAATTTAACAATGACTTCTTTTATTCTATCGACCCTCATTTTTGTACACTGCAGTTTGTTTGTTTTGAACTTCAGCTTCCTGCTGCATATGGGTTGGAACCTATTTCAAAACACAAAAAAATGGGTTTTATAGGACTGTACCATTAACGTCCATTACAAATATAATAGGGTGTTACATACTGTTCTATGTAAAATGCAGTGTTTCTTGTGCTTCAGCACCGGTGTCCTGGGGAAAAAGTAGACCGGGGGGGGGGAAGTGGATTGTGGTCTAGAATTTAAAAGGGAGGTTCCATTGTTTCTAAGGTTTACGCATAGATCACTGTACTACTACTACAACTACTACTACATCTAGGGAATTAGTAGGGTGTTAAATACTGTTCGTTGTAAAATGCAGTGTCTGTTGTGGCATTGCAGTTTACACTGAGAAACATCTGCTTCAGAACCGGTACTGTGCCGCCATTGAACCACCTCGAGAGACGTGTGTCTCTGCATTTTACCAGCATTTCCTGAAAGTGATTCCGCATCAGTGCTGCCACAGACACAGTGATTTGCTTCAGTGTAGACATGCCTCAGCATCAGTGCTAATCAGGGTCTGTGATATGAAACCAGCCCTTAATCTTTTTTTCTTTTTTTTTCTGACAGCTACCAAGCAGAACCACGTTTGATGCCTTGGACAATGTGAAGATGGAATCTGTCCCGATTAAAGAGGAGCTCCCTAAACTTGAACTGGTCCCTATTAGACTGGAGTTCACTGGACTGGCTTCCCTCCCCATTAAACAGGAGCTCTGTGAGACGCCCTGTGACAGCATCAAGCCAGTGGTGTCTGGAATTAAAGCTGAGCGCAACGAACTGGAGATCTCCCAGACAGAAGAACCAGTTCCTATGAAAGAAGAGGTGCTGGAAATGGTGCGTATTAAACTGGAGCCCCTGAAAGAGGAGGTACTCTTGAAACCAGGGAAGGAAGAATCTGAAGATTTGAAAGCAGCCCCCACTGAGCTGGGTCCGGTACACCTGCGGGAGTGTAGCGTGGTGCTGGAGAGAATCTGTGTGAGAAAGCAAGGCTCTGGAGAGGAAGGCTCTCTCAACAGCATGCAAGGAGGTGGAAAGGAAGACGGGCAGTCACATTCAGAATGCAGTCTAGCAGGTGAGTGACTGACTAGCTGTGACATTGTCATTCTACACTGAGTGATGGCCACAATGTGACTGAGAGGCTGAGAACAGATAGCAGGGCTCCACATTAGCATCCAGGTTCATTTTGCATACTTGTCTACACTGCAGCAAATCACCGTGTCTGTGGCGGCACTGATGCGGAATCACTTTCAGTGTCAATGGGAAATGCTGGGAAATGCAGCGACACTCTCAAGGTGGTTCAGTGGAGGCACAGTGCCGGTGTGAAGCAGATTTTCCTCGCTGTGAACAGACACCACATTTTATATAGGACAGTATGTAACACCCTATAATGTGTGTAATAGATGTTATTGGTACAGTCCTAAAACTCCCCTTATTTTTTCGTGTTCTGAAATCTGGTCCTGCCCACATCTGCAGCTGCTGACAGGGGGCTGAAGTTCGAAACCAACTGTCTGACCAGCGTAGGCTACTATATTGTATATTTTATGTCACAGGTTGGGTAATAAATAGCTTAAATATTTAATTTCACCTCAGAATATAAATGATAAAAACACAAATACTGTTAAAAATACTATATGTTAAGAGCATTTCAGCTGTATATTATAAAACACAGTTTAATTTATTAGAATAAGTTAGTGATTTCTGGCTAAAATGGTTTATTCTTTAATTAAAATACTGTAGCCTACTGTTTTGTATCATTACATGGAACAAAAAGTTTGAAACAAACTATCAGTTTAACTTGTCTAAGCAACATACTGAAATGTGAGTTACCTGTTTTATGCAGATTTGAAGAACAGAATATGTTTTTAAAAAAACGAATCCCTATTTAATGTGTGCAGCATACAGTGTATTCTTTTGAAGTGTGACACACCGGCAGCATGTTTTAACACTGCATGATCTGCCTTCTATGTAAATGGAGGTATGCTGCCAAATTGCAGCTGAGCCTGTAATATCACTGTGTAAATGCCGTAGTGAAGGGTCCTTTTTGTACTTTTTTGCTTTTACTAATTAAAAAAGCGTGCCATGATCAGGACCCATCCTTCAATAAAAGGGCCGTTATGGCAGAACAAGTACACACATGAGGAAACACTTTGTCAGTCTGTGCATACAGTAAATTGGTCAGCAGAAATCAATATGTTTTGGATGTGATTATTGTGAAGAGTCTGAATCGGGATTCATTTCAAGACGTCATATACACAATTTGGGGGTGGGGTCCTCCTAGGCGGTCACCTTGCTTGCCTTGCCCTAAGGCCGGCTCTGAGAGACAGTGCTAATCTCTGTAGCCGGACATGTACAAAAGTATTTAACAGCAGTTAAATGGACATTAACACATACCGTGAAACTTCTATTAAACAGTCCGGCATTTATTTACAAAACTCACGAGCAGACCAGCGCCTATTGGAGACCGCCAATTACTTGAGACCCAGCGATTATTTAGATGAGGAAACTTTGGAAAATGAACAAGCAGAATTACAAATTTGTATTGTTAATGTACTGTAATATTGTAAGGGTTTAAAAAGATTAGCCAACCAGGCATGGTTTATATAAATGTGAACAGGCCACTTGAATCAAGCATGGAGGGTTTATTACAGTGAAAAGGATACAAAACAGCCAACTGGACTCTCGTGAACTGACGGTACAGTAAAAACAAGCTCTAGTTATACAAATAAGTAAATTAAAGATATAAACTACTAGCAGTTTTGTTTATACATATAGATAAATGTTGTCTATTAATAATAAAGATAAGTAATGAAATAATAATAGGCCTAATACTGGTAATAATAAGTTAAATCAAACCCAGATATAGCATGCAGGTAGGTTAGGCTTACAGCACAATAATAATAATAGTTTTTTTTTCTTAACGGCCCCTGGTCGTGATGTCACCTTTCAGTATATCCAAGTAAGCATTATCCATCCATCCATTTCATAACCGCTTCATCCTTTACAGGGTCACGGGGAGTAACCATTATGTATTGTGATAACAGCATCTTCCAGATATTATTTCAATTTCCATTTAAATCATGATCTTATGTACACTTTGTATTACTAAACGTTGTACTTCAGCCCTCATATAATGCGTTTTTATTTTACGCATTGCAATTGAAGGTAACCTGGCTTCAAAACGATACAATTAAATACTGGTCTTTTTTTATTCTTGATAAAATTACCCTTTTTATTTGTTATAAATGCAATAAATTCAATACAAAGCAACGCAATATACTGTTCAAAGCAAGAATGATTAAACTTAAACCAGAATGTATATGTTTGATGCCCTCAACACACATACTTCAAGTGGTGCTCCGCAGCCCTTGTGTGTGTTCGCGAAGTCTCCTCGCAATTACCCCAGACCACTCATGAACCCACAATGCTATTCATGAGCTACTTGACTATCGACGGTGTTTGGGAAACGCGTCAGATTTGACATGTTGCTCTACGATGTTCGAGTTGTTTTTGGGAAACGGCACCCTGGATCAATCAATTGCAGGTTCTCGCTTCCCCTCTATTAACAGCACTGTGGAGTTCTCTTGGTTTGTTGGCACTGCTTCCATGTGTCTGTAGTTTCACGTGGTCTTGTCCAATTTGCTGCCCAAGGCTCCTTTTGTAAAAAGTTTTTAATCATTAGCTTTTCCATAATCTCAGTCTACAAGCCATTAATTAGTTAATGGTTAAAGCAAAACTTGTTTTCTTATTACAATGTCAATGTGTCTTACATTTAAAATGTTCAGATTACTTTTAATTTTTGTAATATGAATTGCATTTATTCTCATGGATCTTTCTCAATGGTACTGGTAGATAAACATCGTAATGGACCTGCTCCTAAAGACCATCCACAGTAATTTATAAAATTTGGCTAATTGGGGCAAAACTTCAATGTAATTTACTGAACGTGTCCATAACTACCAGATTGAGTTAACAGCCCCCATCCTGGATAGCCAAGGTCTTTCAGTGTTTATCAAAAGTAAGAAATAAACAATTTAAATGATTCTTACATCAACAAAATGCTTTATGTGTTAATTAATTCTATGCAAAATCAATCACCAAATTCATGTTATTTTCTTCCTAATCACTATTCAAAGTATATTATTTAAAAAGTGGGCATTCAAATGAGTGCGTGTGTGTCAGTGTGTGTGTGTGTGTCTGTGTGTGTGCGTGCGTGCATGTGTGTGTGTGTGGTGAGAGCCTGTAGTCCCAGAATGCAGCTGGTCATCTCTTTCTCTCCATTCTCACACAGCTTGAGACCCCAAACACAGTTCCATTTATTGTAGGTTTGTTTGTCGTAACCAAACCATAACCAGTTATGACGGTATAATGAATTGAAAACAGTACTTCAATCAGTCTTATTGTAGGTTTGTTTGTCGAAACCAAATTGACCTGGTCTGCCTCAAACATCGATTTGGATGAGATACAGGTATTATGCACTGTAATTGAATCATATGCTAAAAACTTGAAGAAAATAAAATGTATAGTATGATATATAAACTTATAATAATTTGTCTTGTTTAGAATAAATAAAACTTGTAATTATACATTTTACTTGTTTTGCTAGTTATGTTTATTTGAATAAAACTTACGTGAAATCTCCACTGTTGGTCAAAATTCTCAGGAATCTACAGGAGGGTTCTATATGTATTTATTCTGCGGTCTATAGGGTTAATTTGACATCTATTGGGGAAAATGACTTTATTCCTAATCGGCAGGTTTGCCCCCCCTCCCCCCCGATACTACAGTTAATATTCAATCACTCATTCATTTGTTCTATTTTTATACAGCAGATTTGTGATGCAACATATTTCAATCAGTTTATATCCAATTACTCTTACACATTTGTTTCTAATCAGAAAATTTGTGCTGTACGTATAATCAATGAGTTTATTTCCAATTACTGCCGCTCATTTACAATCAACAAACAAGGTTATCATATACGCAATTACTCCTGTAACCTTGATGAGCTAATTGTGCATGCAACTGCTCTCAGGTGTCTCCTGCAACCCAGGCTAACAAATGACTCTCTGGGTTCTCTTGCAACCTAGGTGAGCCTTTCCCATTTGCATGTTCACTCTCAGGAGCTCTCAACAACATAGGCAAGCTTGACTGTATGCACAGTCCCTCTCAGGAAATCAGCAATAAACAACTTGACTCCCTGGTCTTCGCAAACAGCGTGGGATCAGGACCATTATACTCTGTATAGTATTTCAAACACCCAATCTCCATCCGACTACTTTGCACCATATCTCCATCTGCCCCTACAATCTCCCTATCCTAATCTAGCTGATCAGGCTAGGATTGACAGGCAGGTACCCATTGCAACCCTTTTTGACAAATGATAAGCAATAATCAATAACACCAGCAAAAACACAACACAAGAAAAAAAAACTTCTCTGTTTTTTATGAAACTACAAAATGAGGAAGGCACAATTGCTGCATTTCTTACATCAAACAGTCTCTGATTTTCTCTCCTGTTTGTCTTTTCCAGGTTCCAGTCCAGCAGTTAAAGCAAGGACGGGTGCCACCCAGTTAAGGAATTTAAAAATACTGAAAGGAGAGAAATTTAAAAATACCAGAGGAGAGAAACCGTATCACTGCTCTGACTGTAGTAAGAGTTTCACTCAGTCAGCAAATCTTGTAATACACCAGAGAGTTCACACAGGAGAGCGGCCGTATCGCTGCTCTAACTGTGGAAAGAGTTTCAAGTCATCAGGACACCGTACAACACACCAGCGAATTCACACAGGAGAGAAACCGCATTGCTGCTCTGACTGTGGAAAGAGTTTTAGTCAGTCAGGAGACCTTGTGATACACCAGCGAATTCACACGGGAAAGAAACCCTATCGCTGCTCTGACTGTGGAAAGTGTTTCAAATCATCAGGACACCGTACAACACACCAGCGAATTCACACAGGAGAGAAACCGCATTGCTGCTCTGACTGTGGGAAACGTTTCAGGAACTCAGGAAACCTTTCAAAACACCAGCGAATTCACACAGGAGATAAACCTTATCGCTGTTCTCACTGTGGGAAGAGTTTCAGACATTCAGGAAATTTTGAATCACATAAGCGAACTCACAAAGGAGAGAAACCATATCACTGTTCTGACTGTGGGAAGAGTTTCAGTCGGTCAGAACACCTATTAATACATCGGCGAATACACACTGGAGAGAAACCGTATCACTGTTCTGACTGTGGGAAGAGTTTCAGTCGGTCAGGACAACTTGTAACACACCAGCGAATTCACACAGGAGAGAAACCATATTACTGCTCTGACTGTGGGAAGTGTTTCAGGGATTCAGCAGACCTTGTAAAACACCAGAGAATTCACACAGGAGTAAAGCCATATCACTGCTCCGACTGTGGTAGTAGTTTCAGTCAGTCAGGACAACTTGGAAAACATCAGCGGGTTCACACAGGAGAGAAACCCTATCATTGCTCTGATTGTGGGAAGAGTTTCAGTCAGTCAAGATCCCTTGTTACACACCAGCAAATTCACACAGGAGAGAAAAAAATGAAAATGTAAATAATGTTCCTGCATAAAAATAACTTATCCATTTTGCTCAGCTTCCTGACATTTCAGCACCGCAGTGCGCTGCTGAATAATGTGGGTGCCCAAGCCGAGGAGACAGTCAGACATGCTCCCAGAAAATTCTTAAATTTTACAAATACTAATATCCATGTTTTAGAAATAGATTGCTTACAGTGAAGTGTTTTTTAAATATAATTTGTATTCATTTTCAAAATAATAAATAACATATATATATGTATGTGTGTGTGTAATATATATATATATATATATATATATATATATATATATATATATATATATATATATATGTAGGATTAAGTGGTTAATGATAATGGATGGATATATTAATGTATGCAATTATTTATAGAACATACAATCTACAATCAGTCTTACGATATTAGAGCCATGTTGATCATTTGTGTTGACAATTGATACACTTGATCACGAGCTAGCAGGTAGTGCTTACTTTCTTATTGTAATAGAAACGAGATCATTTCTGATTGGATCAGAATCTTGAGTGCTCGTGTTTTTATATATATATATATATATAGAGCTATTAAAAAATGATATGTCGAAACTGTACAGTAAAATGCGCAATGTAAATTTAGGACACTGTAAATGCTCTTATTGGAAGTCCAGGAAAGCTGAATTGAGCTTCATCTATTGCTATGAGCTACTGCTGTATCATAGAGCAGTTCTCCTGGTAAACCCTTTGAAGGAGAAAACAAACTGCTATTGTTAATTATTTAGCATAGAATGGCACAAGGCAGCTGTAATAGAGTAAATGTGAGTGTGCTTTAAGATTGTGTGTTGCTACTAGCCCTTTCCAGTGCAAATTCAAAGTGTAAAACCAAATAACACAACAAGCAGGGCACAAGCTAAGCGATGAGCTGTATTTGATTAGGGAAATAAAAGCTGTTTACTTTGACTATCTGTGTCAGTCTGGATTCTTATAGAAATCAAATGTAAGACAACAAATATACTAGAAGTGTCAGGGGTGGAAGCTGCAGATGTTGAGATATTAGAGTCAGTGTTTCCCTGCATGCATCACTGTGAGCAGCTCCTTCCTCCAGACACAGACCACACGGTAGTTTTTAGGTGACTGGGTGTGAGGAGCCTTGTGTTAACAATGGGTGAACTGGGCTGACTGGGGAGGTAACTGCTACCTATTTCAATTGTCTTATTACTGTGCTATCACATTATGGACAGCAGTGGTGCTCTGGCTCCCTCTTGTGGTCACTGTGAATGATGGCAGTGTGTGTAGCTTGGCAGGGTTCTGATGCCTGTTTCCAGGCTATACAAACACAGAGAGGGATTCAATCAAACACTAAGTTCACAGTTTAATAGAAGAGTGGATTAGTTCTATTTGTATATGTGTTCTAAGCGCTGCACTTCTGTTTCAATAAGTGTCACAGACATGAGATCTAAGCTGTGAACAAAGGTGGGACTTGATAGGGTTGGGTGACTCACAGTGCAGTTAGATTATCCTTCCTGAAGTTTGATGTTTAGCCTCTCAGTGCTTTCCTGCTCTTTAGGAGGGACATTAGAAATCTGCCTGTTCAGAATGAACTGGCCCATAAGTGTTGAGACATCATTGTGACATCACTGTGAGCAGCTCCTTCCTCCAGACACAGACCACACTGTAGTGTTTAGATGACTGGGTGTGAGGAGCCTTGGGTGAACAATGGGAGGACTGGACTGACTGGGGAGGTAAATGCTGCCTAGTTCAATTGCCTTATTATAGTTTTATTACATGGACAGCAGTGGTGCTCTGCCTCCCTCTTGTGGTCAGTATTAATATCTGCAGTGTGTCTCTTGAAGATCAAATGAATGGAAGCTATAGTGCTGCTGACAGTAGTAATCTCCTGCATCTTCAGCCTGGACTCCACTGATGGTCAGCATGAAGTTTGTTCTTGAGCTGCTGTCAGTGGATGGAGCTGGAGCTCCAGAGACTCGGCTATTCAGTGAAGAGAAGAGGAGTTTAGGAGCTCCTCCGGGTTTCTGCAGATACCAGGCTAGACTGCTGGTAAAACCAGAGCTACTGGATCTGCAGTTCAGAGTGACACTCCCTCCTATAGAGACAGACTCCACTGTGGGACTCTGAGTCAGGACAATCTGACCGCTGGATTCTGAAAATAAAAACACAGAACATCAACCCACCGAGTCAACAGCCTCGTCCATTAACTGCATTGCACTGTGTGCTGAGGAAGCGCTGATATTAATAATAATTCATAATAATGAGGATTTCTTATCATGAGCAAAGAGTGCCAGTGTGCAGAGGAGGAGCCCCAGTGAAGACATGTTCTCTGTGTGTCTCAGTGACTGTGAAAGGGCTGAACTGTCAGCTTTAAAAACCCTGAGCAATGGAGCAGTGCAGTTATTCTAGCTGTTGTGTAGAGCAGTGAGGCAGGCACAGGTATGCAAAGCACCTTCCTTTATACAAATCCTGTCCCAGGCAGTTAGATGAGATCTGAGCCGTGAGCATCAGTGGGGCTTCATAGGGTTGGGCCACTTTTACTGTTTGCTTCTATTTTTACCCCTGTCAAAGCTGTGAATGATGGCAGTGTGTGCAGCTTGGCAGGGCACTGATGCCTGTTTCCAGGCTATACAAACACAGAGAGGGATTGTCACAGGATGACCCGAGTGGAAGAGCTGTCGGGCAGCAATGTAGAGAGACTCGGAGACAGACGGCAGGTGAAAGTGCTACGGCACTTATTTATTAGACAAACACAACAAAATAAACAGTTTAAACAAAAACAGATCTCGCACACACTCTTAACAAAGAAAACCACTACACACAGGATCAGAGGTCTACCCTCTCCAGAATCCCAACACCAACCAAACCTGTGCTCTCAGCGCTCCCTTACATACACCTGTGCAACAATTTACACCCACTTAATCAATTAAACCCTCCACCACATTCTCACATGTATTTAAAGTGCCAGTGAATTAACCCTTTAATTACCCACCACCACTACAAAACACACATATACACACACACACACTATAAACATAGGGCAGTACCCTCATTCTGTCACATTCCTCCCCCCTTATGTGCGTTGCACATACAGGCCCTCAACGGGCCACCTCCCCCCCACCATTCCACAAGATTTGGGAGGGAGGGACGGTGGGAGGAAATGTTGGGGACCAGCCAACCCCTGTCAAACACCAGACGGGCAGGGCCAGTCCTCCCACCTTGTGCACCCTGCCGCCTGGAGTCCGCTGGCCCCAACACTCCCCAGCACTCCTTCACCACCATGAGGCTTTTGTAAGGGGGCGCCCGTTTAACCCCTGTGACTACCCCTGGGCTTCTATAAGGGGGCTCCCGTTTAACCCCCGGCCTACCCCATAAACCCAGTGTCCTTATTGTCCCTTCTCGGGTCCCTCCTGGATACCCGTCAGCTGGCACAGGCAGGTTGGCCGCCCCTAGCGGCATGGGCACTAGCTTGGGTGCCTCCGCTGGCACTGGAACTGCTGGCGCTGGACCCTCCGGAACCACTGGCACTGGACCCTCCGGAACCACTGGCACTGGGCCCTCCGGAACCACTGGCACTGGCGCTGGACCCTCCGGAACCACTGGCACTGGACCCTCCGGAACCACTGGCACTGGACCCTCCGGAACCACTGGCACTGGCGCTGGACCCTCCAGAACCACTGGCACTGGCGCTGGACCCTCCGGAACCACTGGCACTGGACCCTCCGGAACCACTGGCACTGGCGCTGGACCCTCCGGAACCACTGGCACTGGCGCTGGACCCTCCGGAACCACTGGTGCTGGACCCTCCGGAACCACTGGCACTGGCGCTGGACCCTCCGGAACCACTGGCACTGGCGCTGGACCCTCCGGAACCACTGGTGCTGGACCCTCCGGAACCACTGGCACTGGCGCTGGACCCTCCGGCACGGCAGGCAGCACAGCAACTTCAAGTGGAGCAGCAGACAGCACAGCAACTTCAAGTGGAGCAGCAGACAGCACAGCAACTTCAGGTGGAGCAGCAGACAGCACAGCAACTTCAGGTGGAGCAGCAGACAGCACAGCAACTTCAAGTGGAGCAGCAGACAGCACAGCAACTTCAGGTGGAGCAGCAGACAGCACAGCAACTTCAGGTGGAGCAGCAGACAGCACAGCAACTTCAAGTGGAGCAGCAGACAGCACAGCAACTTCAAGTGGAGAGGCAGACAGCACAGCAACTTCAAGTGGAGCAGCAGACAGCACAGCAACTTCAGGTGGAGCAGCAGACAGCACAGCAACTTCAAGTGGAGCAGCAGACAGCACAGCAACTTCAAGTGGAACAGCAGACAGCACAGCAACTTCAAGTGGAGCAGCAGACAGCACAGCAACTTCAGGTGGAGCAGCAGACAGCACAGCAACTTCAGGTGGAGCAGCAGACAGCACAGCAACTTCAAGTGGAGAGGCAGACAGCACAGCAACTTCAGGTGGAGCAGCAGACAGCACAGCAACTTCAAGTGGAGCAGCAGACAGCACAGCAACTTCAGGTGGAGCAGCAGACAGCACAGCAACTTCAGGTGGAGCAGCAGACAGCACAGCAACTTCAAGTGGAGCAGCAGACAGCACAGCAACTTCAAGTGGAGCAGCAGACAGCACAGCAACTTCAGGTGGAGCAGCAGACAGCACAGCAACTTCAGGTGGAGCAGCAGACAGCACAGCAACTTCAAGTGGAGCAGCAGACAGCACAGCAACTTCAGGTGGAGCAGCAGACAGCACAGCAACTTCAAGTGGAGCAGCAGACAGCAACACTGGTGATGTTGGCCATTTCTCCTGGGACAGCACTTTCTCTCTTCGTCGTGCCCCCCTCAGCAACATGAGCAATGGTTGCTGGGGAGTCCCAACATCACACCCCTGCTCCCCCCAAAAAATTTCTGGGGGGTGTGGCTTCAGCTCCTCCCATACCTTCTCTTCCAGCAATGGTCCTTGGGCTTGCAACAACTCCACCCCCTCTGGCTCTTGGGCTGGCAACGGCTCCACCCCCTCTATCTCTTGGGATGGTAATGGCTCCGCCCCTTCTGACTCACTTGCTGGTGATAGCTCCGCCTCTTCTGGCTTATGTGCTGGCACTGGCTCCGCCTCTTCTGGCTTACATGCTGGCAACAGCTCCACCTCTTCTGGCTCATGTGTAGGCAACGGCACTGCCCCCTCCGACTCTCGAAATGGGCAGCGAGGCGTTTTTGTGGTCGCCCTCTCCACAATCTAGGCACCACCATTTCTGTTTCTGCTCCTCCTGCTCTCTAACTGAACGGCGGCAGCTCCTGTCTTGCTTGTGGGGTGTCTTGCTCTGACGTGCCTGGGCAGCCACTACCTCCTCCCAGCGTGGGAAAATGAAGGGCACCCTAACCCCAGCTCACCTGCCGCACAACACCACTCCTCCCCCTCAGATTCTTCCTCTTCCTCGTGGGGGCATCGCGTGCTGCAGTATATATATATATATATATATATAGACATATGGCACAATATACGGCAAACCAATAAACACACCCAGGTAATGTCCTTCTGGGCAGTCTCGCTGGAGCATTTGTCATGTCATTAGTCATTGCTGATGTCATGTATGACGTCATATCTGATGTGATGCATGGGCATGATATGGGTGAGTAAGGTTGCGTGCCTTAATGTCTCATTTCCTGACTCTGCAACATTAACATTATTTTAACAAAGTCTTTGTTAATGAATTTCCATAGTTTTTTTTTTTTTTACCCGAATCCTCTGCTGTATAAATTTCAAATGGAAAGAAATACATTGTAGTGCAACCCATGAAGTGGAGACACACAAAAAAGCAACCAGACCCCTGTGCACAGAGTTCAAAATGTGACAATGATGTGTTAGTCCAGATTACTGTAGGATATTGTGTTTGTTCAAGGAAAGGCTAGCTTCAGAGGAAGGCTGTAATAATAACACATGGCTGTCACTGTTTCCTAAATATAGGGCTGGTGGTATCTCATTGGTAAAGCAATGTTAACACAGTGCACTTTGCTCTTTTTGTTGTGGATGTCAATGTTATTTAACAGTTCAGTGCTAGAGCAGCACACCCACGTGAAGCCCGCGTCCACTCCCTGCAGGAAGCCTTCTTATTGAGGAACCCTTACTTAGATTTGATCGATTGATTGATTGATTGATTGATTAGCAGACGCCCTGACCCAGGGAGACTTACATATCAAGAATTACAGTACAATTAAGAGCAAGATACAAAATAAAATGACTTCAGTCCTAATAAGAGCAAATACAAAACACAGTACGATTTGATATCGGGGCAGTTCAAGAGCAGATAACAGTGTTGATAGCTACATCAGGGTTAGATATGAATGCAGGTGAAATACAAAATACTACAGATTGGGTTAAGTGCAGGATTAAATACAGTAAAATAGGGAGCAGACAAGTGCATTAAAGGCAGAGTGCTATATTGTCTAGAAGGGAAGAGTTGAGTTTTACAGGTCCTGTCTGAAGAGGTGAGTCTTGAGGAGGCAGTCAGGGACTGGGCAGTCCTGACATCCGTAGGAAGGTCATTCCTCCACTGCGGGGCGAGGGTGGAATCTGCAGTATCACTAGTGTATATACTAATATTAGTTACTATGAAAGACACTCAACCAGAGTTTAAACCAATAGTTATTTAAACCAAGACCAGTGTATAAAGTGTTATTGTGAGACAAATATAAAAGGAATGCACCGAGATTGAACTCAGCTCGCTGGATTCAGAGTGCTAGCCATTACACCATGGAACCACCCATACAGGTCCCACATTGCAGGGACTCTCATCAGTGTTTCGTCAAAACACCAAACAAAACTAACTGCACTACACTCTGTGACCACAAGAGGGAGAGAGAGAGTAATAAAATGATGCTCTTTAATCCAGAGCAGTGGTTCTTAACCTGGGGTCCTCAGAGACAGTCCAGGGGGTCCACAGGAAAAAAACTGGAAAATTTTCACTCAACATTAGCAATGTGCAAAATCAAAATGTTTGCTTCTTGAATGGATTTGATTTCACAAAGTTTATGATGGATCTGTTAACCTGCAGCTCTGATTTTAATATTTTACAATTAATAATTATTTATTAATTATTTATACAAAGCTACATAATCACAGATGTGGCTAAGATGAATTGTTTGAGAGAAGGGAGAAGAGAGAGAAATAGCTGTGTTTGTACAAACTCAACACAAAGAAAACTATACGCTATTTTTTTTTTTTTTTGCTTCCAAGATAAACTTTTTTTCAGTTTTTCTTCCGAATGGCAAAGAAACTGCATCAGCTGAAAAAGAGTTTAAACTTAAGAGCACTCTAAAACTAATAAAAAATAAATAAACTTTCCTTTCGTGTTTCAGAATCGCGCAGAGCTCTGCTGGAGCTTCAACGCGTTTGTTTCTCAGTAAATCATCTCATTGAAAAGCTCGACTTGTCTATAGCTGCTGTAAAAATAGCAATGTTGTTTATGGAATAGCCTGTGGAAAATGTGATGAAATCAAATATGTTGGAGAGACTGGAACTACTTTATATAAAAGAATTCAGAACCACCTTTCATTAATTAGAAATAAAAAAATGAATGAACCAATAGTACAGCACTTCACCAGTCAGGGACATGACATGAATGATGTAAAGTTTGTAGTATTAGAACAGCTCAAATTAGACAATGCGACATATAGAAGAATAAAAGAAAGTAAATGGATAAATAGACTGAACACGATTATGCCAGCGGGACTCAACAGAAAAGAATGAACTAATTAACTTCAATAAATATATAACATTTAAATAAATAAACAAAATTTATGTCACAATATATAGAACACCATTACATCTAATAAGAATAAATCATGAATTTGAATGTAAACAATAACAAGTAGTTGTCATGCCGACAAAAACCTATAAATACCTCCAATGTTTTGATTCAAACACAGGCTCCCTTGAGAAAGATATGTACAACATATCGAAACGTTGGGCAGCTGGCTCTTTGAGCTAATATATATATATATATATATATATATATATATATATATATATATATATATATATATATATATATTGTGTGTGCAGTGACGTGTCGTGTAACGCATATGATCCCGTGGTTGTACGGAGGCCGGTACTGAACCAGTACACAAGTTAATCGGTGCTGTCAAAAGCATGCTTTTGGAAATGTTAACTCGCTGCGCTGTCCGCTGCTTTCTGATGATGTAAAATCCTCTGCAGCTTTCAAACCCCACGCGCGCAGCAGCAGCGGCGGCTTTGGAATTGAGCGCGCGCATGAGAACGCAGAGACGTTCGAAACTGGCGCCATTTCGGATCTCGCGCAGTGTCCGCATCGTATAGAACACCGCGCTGACAGAGCCAACATGGCGAACTCTGCGATCCAGTTTCAGAACCGCCTCGACAGGGAGGCCAGCCAATCAGGCTCACATGCTGGGGATAGAGTGTTTCTACAGCCAATCAGGCTCACATGCTGGGGATAGAGTGTTTCTACAGCCAATCAGGCTCACATGCTGGGGATAGAGTGTTTCTACAGCCAATAATACGCGATGGGTCCAACCAGACCCGCCTTCTGCTGGTGACGCTTTCATTTCAGTTCAGGAAATAGAGAGGTTTGTTTTGTTCATGTGTGGAGAGGAGGCTGCAGTCAGTGATGATTTTACAACACGCTGTCTCCTGCTGTTTAAAGGATTTAGGCTGGGATGAAATGTTTTCTAATAATTAGTGATTTTTGTGTTTGTTTATCACCTTCACGGAGTTCCGTGAAAAGGAAAGCATCCCTTTTCTGTGTTGAATTTCACACACAGAGCGGAGCGCGTCAGTCGCAGCTACAGACAAGTCGAGCTTTTCAATGAGATGATTTACTGAGAAACAAACGCGTTGAAGCTCCAGCAGAGCTCTGCGCGATTCTGAAACACGAAAGGAAAGTTACTCCTTGCAAAGCATGTTGTTTGTGTTCTTTCTTTATCACACCAGAAGTGATGAATATATTTGAATGGGAAGGCTACGATAAAAACACATATATCTTACTAAATACAAACCGAAGGCGGTGTTTCTGAATGCAAAGAGGTTTCCGCTAGAGCAGTCTCAAACTAAACCAGTGAAGATGGACGTCAGTGTCTCCGTGTCGTTGTTTCAAGACGAGCTCGCCTCCACCGTCGAGCTCGCAGTGAAAGCGGCTGCAGACAGCGTCGTGTGCGCGATTACTGAAGCTGTGAGCAGCAAATTCACTGAATTACAAGAGGACATGTCTGGAGTGAAGAGAGAGAATGAAAGTCTGAAGCTGAGATTGGAAATATCAGAGAGCGAGCTGAAAGCCGTGCGAGGGTGTATAAACGCTGCACATGCAGACATTAAACAGCCTTTCATATTTCAAGGTAAGATGGGTTTTATTGTGTGGTATTGCTCGGTCAATCCAACACCTCAAACCACCTTCTACTGGAAAGATCTTGGTTCGAATCTCTCTTCAGACACGTTTTAACGTGTTTGATTATTATAAGCGCTGTTAATAACACAGCTCTGTCCTAATATTGGTTATAAGGAGTCTACTGGAGGCATTGTGTTATTTTATAGATTATAAGAACGGAGTGCATCTAACCTAGTCTAATTCATATTTAAATAGGTATTCTAGAAACTAAGAAACTACTATATTGGTAAGTCTTAACCAGTCTGTAATTAGAGAGACTCAAATGGTGTTCTTCTGGTAAAGTGATGTCTTGTTTAGAGTCCCACTGAGAGTCACACTCACAGACCATATTGCAGAGCTTTAGAATAATGATTTGGGACCTCATATCAACACACAGCAGCGCATCGTGTTTTCGTGTTTGACTGCACCTCTGTTTTTAGATCAGTGGTTTCATTGTCTTCAGCTCCAGTGCTGTGTTTGTCTTTGGTACAGTCGCGGCTCATTCGCTTGCTTTAGTCCTGTTTCCTTATTGTTCCTCACACACATTTACAGCGTTCTTTCCAAACCTTACTGGGTGAATACAGGGGGTGGCAGCAGCACCCTGCCTTCATGTATTATTAAGAATGGATAGTGGTGCAGTATATATTATACTATAACAATGTGTATTAAGAATGGATAGTGGTGCAGTATATATTATACTATAACAGTGTGTATTATTAAGAATGGATAGTGGTGCAGTATATATTATACTATAACAGCGTGTATTATTAAGAATGGATAGTGGTGCAGTATATATTATACTATAACAGTGTGTATTAAGAATGGATAGTGGTGCAGTATATATTATACTATAACAGTGTGTATTAAGAATGGATAGTGGTGCATTATATATTATACTATAACAGTGTGTATTATTAAGAATGGATAGTGGTGCAGTATATATTATCCTATAACAGTGTGTATTATTAAGAATGGATAGTGGTGCAGTATATATTATACTATAACAGTGTGTATTAAGAATGGATAGTGGTGCAGTATATATTATACTATAACAGTGTGTATTAAGAATGGATAGTGGTGCAGTATATATTATACTATAACAGTGTGTATTAAGAATGGATAGTGGTGCAGTATATATTATACTATAACAGTGTGTATTATTAAGAATGGATAGTGGTGCAGTATATATTATACTATAACAGTGTGTATTATTAAGAATGGATAGTGGTGCAGTATATATTATACTATAACAGTGTGTATTAAGAATGGATAGTGGTGCAGTATATATTATACTATAACAGTGTGTATTATTAAGAATGGATAGTGGTGCAGTATATATTATACTATAACAGTGTGTATTATTAAGAATGGATAGTGGTGCAGTATATATTATACTATAACAGTGTGTATTATTAAGAATGGATAGTGGTGCAGTATATATTATACTATAACAGTGTGTATTATTAAGAATGGATAGTGGTGCAGTATATATTATACTATAACAGCGTGTATTATTAAGAATGGATAGTGGTGCAGTATATATTATACTATAACAGTGTGTATTAAGAATGGATAGTGGTGCATTATATATTATACTATAACAGTGTGTATTATTAAGAATGGATAGTGGTGCAGTATATATTATCCTATAACAGTGTGTATTATTAAGAATGGATAGTGGTGCAGTATATATTATACTATAACAGTGTGTATTATTAAGAATGGATAGTGGTGCAGTATATATTATACTATAACAGTGTGTATTATTAAGAATGGATAGTGGTGCAGTATATATTATACTATAACAGTGTGTATTATTAAGAATGGATAGTGGTGCAGTATATATTATACTATAACAGCGTGTATTATTAAGAATGGATAGTGGTGCAGTATATATTATACTATAACAGTGTGTATTAAGAATGGATAGTGGTGCAGTATATATTATACTATAACAGTGTGTATTATTAAGAATGGATAGTGGTGCAGTATATATTATACTATAACAGTGTGTATTATTAAGAATGGATAGTGGTGCAGTATATATTATACTATAACAATGTGTATTAAGAATGGATAGTGGTGCAGTATATATTATACTATAACAGTGTGTATTATTAAGAATGGATAGTGCTGCAGTATATATTATACTATAACAGTGTGTATTATTAAGAATGGATAGCGGTGCAGTATATATTATACTATAACAGTGTGTATTATTAAGAATGGATAGTGGTGCAGTATATATTATACTATAACAGTGTATTATTAAGAATGGATAGCGGTGCAGTATATATTATACTATAACAGTGTGTATTATTAAGAATGGATAGTGGTGCAGTATATATTATACTATAACAGTGTGTATTATTAAGAATGGATAGTGGTACAGTATATTATACTATAACAGTGTGTATTATTAAGAATGGATAGTGGTGCAGTATATATTATACTATAACAGTGTGTATTAAGAATGGATAGTGCTGCAGTATATATTATACTATAACAGTGTGTATTAAGAATGGATAGTGGTGCAGTATATATTATACTATAACAGTGTGTATTATTAAGAATGGATAGTGGTGCAGTATATATTATACTATAACAGTGTGTATTAAGAATGGATAGTGGTGCAGTATATATTATACTATAACAGTGTGTATTATTAAGAATGGATAGTGGTGCAGTATATATTATACTATAACAGTGTGTATTATTAAGAATGGATAGTGGTGCAGTATATATTATACTATAACAGCGTGTATTATTAAGAATGGATAGCGGTGCAGTATATATTATACTATAACAGCGTGTATTATTAAGAATGGATAGCGGTGCAGTATATATTATACTATAGCAGTGTGTATTAAGAATGGATAGTGGTGCAGTATATATTATACTATAACAGTGTGTATTAAGAATGGATAGTGGTACAGTATATATTATACTATAACAGTGTGTATTATTAAGAATGGATAGCGGTGCAGTATATATTATACTATAGCAGTGTGTATTAAGAATGGATAGTGGTGCAGTATATATTATACTATAACAGTGTGTATTAAGAATGGATAGTGGTGCAGTATATATTATACTATAACAGTGTGTATTAAGAATGGATAGTGGTGCAGTATATATTATACTATAACAGTGTGTATTATTAAGAATGGATAGTGGTGCAGTATATATTATACTATAACAGTGTGTATTATTAAGAATGGATAGTGGTGCAGTATATATTATACTATAACAGTGTGTATTATTAAGAATGGATAGTGGTGCAGTATATATTATACTATAACAGTGTGTATTATTAAGAATGGATAGTGGTGCAGTATATATTATACTATAACAGTGTGTATTATTAAGAATGGATAGTGGTGCAGTATATATTATACTATAACAGTGTGTATTATTAAGAATGGATAGTGGTACAGTATATATTATACTATAACAGTGTGTATTATTAAGAATGGATAGTGGTGCAGTATATATTATACTATAACAGTGTGTATTATTAAGAATGGATAGTGGTGCAGTATATATTATACTATAACAGTGTGTATTATTAAGAATGGATAGTGGTGCAGTATATATTATACTATAACAGTGTGTATTATTAAGAATGGATAGTGGTGCAGTATATATTATACTATAACAGTGTGTATTAAGAATGGATAGTGGTGCAGTATATATTATACTATAACAGTGTGTATTATTAAGAATGGATAGTGGTGCAGTATATATTATACTATAACAGTGTGTATTATTAAGAATGGATAGTGGTGCAGTATATATTATACTATAACAGTGTGTATTATTAAGAATGGATAGTGGTGCAGTATATATTATACTATAACAGTGTGTATTATTAAGAATGGATAGTGGTGCAGTATATATTATACTATAACAGTGTGTATTATTAAGAATGGATAGTGGTGCAGTATATATTATACTATAACAGTGTGTATTAAGAATGGATAGTGGTGCAGTATATATTATACTATAACAGTGTGTATTAAGAATGGATAGTGGTGCAGTATATATTATACTATAACAGTGTGTATTATTAAGAATGGATAGTGGTGCAGTATATATTATACTATAACAGTGTGTATTATTAAGAATGGATAGTGGTGCAGTATATATTATACTATAACAGTGTGTATTATTAAGAATGGATAGTGGTGCAGTATATATTATACTATAACAGTGTGTATTATTAAGAATGGATAGTGGTGCAGTATATATTATACTATAACAGTGTGTATTATTAAGAATGGATAGTGGTGCAGTATATATTATACTATAACAGTGTGTATTAAGAATGGATAGTGGTGCAGTATATATTATACTATAACAGTGTGTATTATTAAGAATGGATAGTGGTGCAGTATATATTATACTATAACAGTGTGTATTAAGAATGGATAGTGGTGCAGTATATATTATACTATAACAGTGTGTATTATTAAGAATGGATAGTGGTACAGTATATATTATACTATAACAGTGTGTATTATTAAGAATGGATAGTGGTGCAGTATATATTATACTATAACAGTGTGTATTATTAAGAATGGATAGTGGTACAGTATATATTATACTATAACAGTGTGTATTATTAAGAATGGATAGTGGTACAGTATATATTATACTATAACAGTGTGTATTATTAAGAATGGATAGTGGTGCAGTATATATTATACTATAACAGTGTGTATTAAGAATGGATAGTGGTGCAGTATATATTATACTATAACAGCGTGTATTATTAAGAATGGATAGTGCTGCAGTATATATTATACTATAACAGTGTGTATTATTAAGAATGGATAGTGGTGCAGTATATATTATACTATAACAGTGTGTATTAAGAATGGATAGTGGTGCAGTATATATTATACTATAACAGTGTGTATTAAGAATGGATAGTGGTGCAGTATATATTATACTATAACAGTGTGTATTAAGAATGGATAGTGCTGCAGTATATATTATACTATAACAGTGTGTATTAAGAATGGATAGTGGTGCAGTATATATTATACTATAACTGTGTGTATTATTAAGAATGGATAGTGGTGCAGTATATATTATACTATAACAGTGTGTATTATTAAGAATGGATAGTGGTGCAGTATATATTATACTATAACAGTGTGTATTATTAAGAATGGATAGTGGTGCAGTATATATTATACTATAACAGTGTGTATTATTAAGAATGGATAGTGGTGCAGTATATATTATACTATAACAGTGTGTATTAAGAATGGATAGTGGTGCAGTATATATTATACTATAACAGTGTGTATTATTAAGAATGGATAGTGGTGCAGTATATATTATACTATAACAGTGTGTATTATTAAGAATGGATAGTGGTGCAGTATATATTACACTATAACAGTGTGTATTATTAAGAATGGATAGTGGTGCAGTATATATTATACTATAACAGTGTGTATTATTAAGAATGGATAGTGGTGCAGTATATATTATACTATAACAGTGTGTATTATTAAGAATGGATAGTGGCGCAGTATATATTATACTATAACAGTGTGTATTAAGAATGGATAGTGGTGCAGTATATATTATACTATAACTGTGTGTATTATTAAGAATGGATAGTGGCGCAGTATATATTATACTATAACAGTGTGTATTATTAAGAATGGATAGTGGTGCAGTATATATTATACTATAACAGTGTGTATTATTAAGAATGGATAGTGGTGCAGTATATATTATACTATAACAGTGTGTATTATTAAGAATGGATAGTGGTGCAGTATATATTATACTATAACAGTGTGTATTATTAAGAATGGATAGTGGTGCAGTATATATTATACTATAACAGTGTGTATTAAGAATGGATAGTGGTGCAGTATATATTATACTATAACAGTGTGTATTAAGAATGGATAGTGGTGCAGTATATATTATACTATAACAGTGTGTATTATTAAGAATGGATAGTGGTGCAGTATATATTATACTATAACAGTGTGTATTATTAAGAATGGATAGTGCTGCAGTATATATTATACTATAACAGTGTGTATTAAGAATGGATAGTGCTGCAGTATATATTATACTATAACAGTGTGTATTAAGAATGGATAGTGGTGCAGTATATATTATACTATAACAGTGTGTATTATTAAGAATGGATAGTGGTGCAGTATATATTATACTATAACAGTGTGTATTAAGAATGGATAGTGGTGCAGTATATATTATACTATAACAGTGTGTATTAAGAATGGATAGTGGTGCAGTATATATTATACTATAACAGTGTGTATTATTAAGAATGGATAGTGGTGCAGTATATATTATACTATAACAGTGTGTATTAAGAATGGATAGTGGTGCAGTATATATTATACTATAACAGTGTGTATTATTAAGAATGGATAGTGGTGCAGTATATATTATACTATAACAGTGTGTATTATTAAGAATGGATAGTGGTGCAGTATATATTATACTATAACAGTGTGTATTATTAAGAATGGATAGTGGTGCAGTATATATTATACTATAACAGTGTGTATTATTAAGAATGGATAGTGGTGCAGTATATATTATACTATAACAGTGTGTATTATTAAGAATGGATAGTGGTGCAGTATATATTATACTATAACAGTGTGTATTATTAAGAATGGATAGTGGTGCAGTATATATTATACTATAACAGTGTGTATTATTAAGAATGGATAGTGGTGCAGTATATATTATACTATAACAGTGTGTATTATTAAGAATGGATAGTGGTGCAGTATATATTATACTATAACAGTGTGTATTATTAAGAATGGATAGCGGTGCAGTATATATTATACTATAACAGTGTGTATTATTAAGAATGGATAGTGGTGCAGTATATATTATACTATAACAGTGTGTATTATTAAGAATGGATAGTGGTGCAGTATATATTATACTATAACAGTGTGTATTATTAAGAATGGATAGTGGTGCAGTATATATTATACTATAACAGTGTGTATTAAGAATGGATAGTGGTGCAGTATATATTATACTATAACAGTGTGTATTATTAAGAATGGATAGTGGTGCAGTATATATTATACTATAACAGTGTGTATTATTAAGAATGGATAGTGCTGCAGTATATATTATACTATAACAGTGTGTATTAAGAATGGATAGTGGTGCAGTATATATTATACTATAACAGTGTGTATTATTAAGAATGGATAGTGGTACAGTATATATTATACTATAACAGTGTGTATTATTAAGAATGGATAGTGGTGCAGTATATATTATACTATAACAGTGTGTATTATTAAGAATGGATAGTGGTGCAGTATATATTATACTATAACAGTGTGTATTATTAAGAATGGATAGTGGTGCAGTATATATTATACTATAACAGTGTGTATTAAGAATGGATAGCGGTGCAGTATATATTATACTATAACAGTGTGTATTATTAAGAATGGATAGTGGTGCAGTATATATTATACTATAACAGTGTGTATTATTAAGAATGGATAGTGGTGCAGTATATATTATACTATAACAGTGTGTATTATTAAGAATGGATAGTGGTGCAGTATATATTATACTATAACAGTGTGTATTATTAAGAATGGATAGTGGTGCAGTATATATTATACTATAACAGTGTGTATTAAGAATGGATAGCGGTGCAGTATATATTATACTATAACAGTGTGTATTATTAAGAATGGATAGTGGTGCAGTATATATTATACTATAACAGTGTGTATTAAGAATGGATAGTGGTACAGTATATATTATACTATAACAGTGTGTATTATTAAGAATGGATAGTGGTGCAGTATATATTATACTATAACAGTGTGTATTATTAAGAATGGATAGTGGTGCAGTATATATTATACTATAACAGTGTGTATTATTAAGAATGGATAGTGGTGCAGTATATATTATACTATAACAGTGTGTATTATTAAGAATGGATAGTGGTACAGTATATATTATACTATAACAGTGTGTATTAAGAATGGATAGTGGTGCAGTATATATTATACTATAACAGTGTGTATTAAGAATGGATAGTGGTGCAGTATATATTATACTATAACAGTGTGTATTATTAAGAATGGATAGTGGTGCAGTATATATTATACTATAACAGTGTGTATTATTAAGAATGGATAGTGGTGCAGTATATATTATACTATAACAGTGTGTATTAAGAATGGATAGTGGTGCAGTATATATTATACTATAACAGTGTGTATTAAGAATGGATAGTGGTACAGTATATATTATACTATAACAGTGTGTATTAAGAATGGATAGTGGTGCAGTATATATTATACTATAACAGTGTGTATTATTAAGAATGGATAGTGGTGCAGTATATATTATACTATAACAGTGTGTATTATTAAGAATGGATAGTGGTGCAGTATATATTATACTATAACAGTGTGTATTATTAAGAATGGATAGTGGTGCAGTATATATTATACTATAACAGTGTGTATTATTAAGAATGGATAGTGGTGCAGTATATATTATACTATAACAGTGTGTATTAAGAATGGATAGTGGTGCAGTATATATTATACTATAACAGTGTGTATTATTAAGAATGGATAGTGGTGCAGTATATATTATACTATAACAGTGTGTATTATTAAGAATGGATAGTGGTGCAGTATATATTATACTATAACAGTGTGTATTATTAAGAATGGATAGTGGTGCAGTATATATTATACTATAACAGTGTGTATTAAGAATGGATAGCGGTGTAGTATATATTATACTATAACAGTGTGTATTATTAAGAATGGATAGCGGTGCAGTATATATTATACTATAACAGTGTGTATTATTAAGAATGGATAGTGGTGCAGTATATATTATACTATAACAGTGTGTATTAAGAATGGATAGTGCTGCAGTATATATTATACTATAACAGTGTGTATTATTAAGAATGGATAGTGGTGCAGTATATATTATCCTATAACAGTGTGTATTATTAAGAATGGATAGTGGTGCAGTATATATTATACTATAACAGTGTGTATTAAGAATGGATAGTGGTGCAGTATATATTATACTATAACAGTGTGTATTATTAAGAATGGATAGTGGTGCAGTATATATTATACTATAACAGTGTGTATTATTAAGAATGGATAGTGGTGCAGTATATATTATACTATAACAGTGTGTATTAAGAATGGATAGCGGTGCAGTATATATTATACTATAACAGTGTGTATTATTAAGAATGGATAGTGGTGCAGTATATATTATACTATAACAGTGTGTATTATTAAGAATGGATAGTGGTGCAGTATATATTATACTATAACAGTGTGTATTAAGAATGGATAGTGGTGCAGTATATATTATACTATAACAGTGTGTATTAAGAATGGATAGTGGTGCAGTATATATTATACTATAACAGTGTGTATTATTAAGAATGGATAGTGGTGCAGTATATATTATACTATAACAGTGTGTATTATTAAGAATGGATAGTGGTGCAGTATATATTATACTATAACAGTGTGTATTATTAAGAATGGATAGTGGTGCAGTATATATTATACTATAACAGTGTGTATTATTAAGAATGGATAGCGGTGCAGTATATATTATACTATAACAGTGTGTATTATTAAGAATGGATAGTGGTGCAGTATATATTATACTATAACAGTGTGTATTATTAAGAATGGATAGTGGTGCAGTATATATTATACTATAACAGCGTGTATTATTAAGAATGGATAGTGGTGCAGTATATATTATACTATAACAGTGTGTATTATTAAGAATGGATAGTGGTGCAGTATATATTATACTATAACAGTGTGTATTATTAAGAATGGATAGTGGTGCAGTATATATTATACTATAACAGTGTGTATTAAGAATGGATAGTGGTACAGTATATATTATACTATAACAGTGTGTATTATTAAGAATGGATAGTGGTGCAGTATATATTATACTATAACAGTGTGTATTATTAAGAATGGATAGTGGTGCAGTATATATTATACTATAACAGTGTGTATTAAGAATGGATAGTGGTGCAGTATATATTATACTATAACAGTGTGTATTAAGAGTGGATAGTGGTGCAGTATATATTATACTATAACACTGTGTATTAAGAATGGATAGTGGTGCAGTATATATTATACTATAACAGCGTGTATTATTAAGAATGGATAGTGGTGCAGTATATATTATACTATAACAGCGTGTATTATTAAGAATGGATAGTGGTGCAGTATATATTATACTATAACAGTGTGTATTATTAAGAATGGATAGTGGTACAGTATATATTATACTATAACAGTGTGTATTATTAAGAATGGATAGTGGTGCAGTATATATTATACTATAACAGTGTGTATTATTAAGGATGGATAGTGGTGCAGTATATATTATACTATAACAGCGTGTATTATTAAGAATGGATAGTGGTGCAGTATATATTATACTATAACAGTGTGTATTAAGAATGGATAGTGGTGCAGTATATATTATACTATAACAGTGTGTATTAAGAATGGATAGTGGTGCAGTATATATTATACTATAACTGTGTGTATTATTAAGAATGGATAGTGGTGCAGTATATATTATACTATAACAGTGTGTATTATTAAGAATGGATAGTGGTACAGTATATATTATACTATAACAGCGTGTATTATTAAGAATGGATAGTGGTGCAGTATATATTATACTATAACAGTGTGTATTAAGAATGGATAGTGGTGCAGTATATATTATACTATAACAGTGTGTATTATTAAGAATGGATAGTGGTACAGTATATATTATACTATAACAGTGTGTATTATTAAGAATGGATAGTGGTGCAGTATATATTATACTATAACAGTGTGTATTATTAAGAATGGATAGCGGTGCAGTATATATTATACTATAACAGTGTGTATTATTAAGAATGGATAGTGGTGCAGTATATATTATACTATAACTGTGTGTATTATTAAGAATGGATAGTGGTGCAGTATATATTATACTATAACAGTGTGTATTAAGAATGGATAGTGGTGCAGTATATATTATACTATAACAGTGTGTATTATTAAGAATGGATAGTGGCGCAGTATATATTATACTATAACAGTGTGTATTATTAAGAATGGATAGTGGTGCAGTATATATTATACTATAACAGTGTGTATTATTAAGAATGGATAGTGGTGCAGTATATATTATACTATAACAGTGTGTATTATTAAGAATGGATAGCGGTGCAGTATATATTATACTATAACAGTGTGTATTAAGAATGGATAGTGGTGCAGTATATATTATACTATAACAGTGTGTATTATTAAGAATGGATAGCGGTGCAGTATATATTATACTATAACAGTGTGTATTATTAAGAATGGATAGTGGTGCAGTATATATTATACTATAACAGTGTGTATTAAGAATGGATAGTGGTGCAGTATATATTATACTATAACAGTGTGTATTAAGAATGGATAGTGGTGCAGTATATATTATACTATAACAGTGTGTATTATTAAGAATGGATAGTGGTGCAGTATATATTATACTATAACAGTGTGTATTAAGAATGGATAGTGGTGCAGTATATATTATACTATAACGGTGTGTATTATTAAGAATGGATAGTGGTGCAGTATATATTATACTATAACAGTGTGTATTAAGAATGGATAGTGGTGCAGTATATATTATACTATAACAGTGTGTATTATTAAGAATGGATAGTGGTGCAGTATATATTATACTATAACAGTGTGTATTAAGAATGGATAGTGGTACAGTATATATTATACTATAACAGTGTGTATTATTAAGAATGGATAGTGGTGCAGTATATATTATACTATAACAGTGTGTATTATTAAGAATGGATAGTGGTGCAGTATATATTATACTATAACAGTGTGTATTATTAAGAATGGATAGTGGTGCAGTATATATTATACTATAACAGTGTGTATTATTAAGAATGGATAGTGGTGCAGTATATATTATACTATAACAGTGTATTATTAAGAATGGATAGCGGTGCAGTATATATTATACTATAACAGTGTGTATTAAGAATGGATAGTGGTGCAGTATATATTATACTATAACAGTGTGTATTAAGAATGGATAGTGGTGCAGTATATATTATACTATAACAGTGTGTATTATTAAGAATGGATAGTGGTGCAGTATATATTATACTATAACACTGTGTATTATTAAGAATGGATAGTGGTGCAGTATATATTATACTATAACAGTGTGTATTATTAAGAATGGATAGTGGTGCAGTATATATTATACTATAACAGCGTGTATTAAGAATGGATAGTGGTGCAGTATATATTATACTATAACAGTGTGTATTATTAAGAATGGATAGTGGTGCAGTATATATTATACTATAACAGTGTGTATTATTAAGAATGGATAGTGGTGCAGTATATATTATACTATAACAGTGTGTATTATTAAGAATGGATAGTGGTGCAGTATATATTATACTATAACAGTGTCTATTCTATTATTAAAATCTATCATTTGCTCAGAATAGCGTGAAGCTGCAGTTTGTTTGTTAGAAAAATTCTAACCATAAAATAAATAAATAAAGTACATTGTTCAGCTCATGGTAAACAGAATTAGGAAGCGATCGCTCATATTGTTTAAAATCCAGACACTTACTAATACAGAGTATAACAGAATTAGGAAGTGATCGCTCATATTGTTTAAAACCCAGGCACTTACTAATACAGGTTACTATTTAAGAGCAGAGGATGCATGCACTAGGGAGAGCCACACCATTTCAAATGTATTGTAATACTAGAAGGGATGTGATTGGATGTATATATACAGTTCACATGACGTTGCACAAGTAAGCTTCCAATGTTGTTACTAATGATTATTACACAGGTGGAGTTTGTACAAAAAAACATATTGCTACACTTTGAAGAGTCAGAATTGTGTAAATCACTTGTTTCCATGAAGCTGCTTTGAGAATCAGCAGCTCTCCTGCTGCAGCCCCTTGTCTGCTCGTTGTATTTGACACATTGAAACTTGTATTCTGTGATGACAGTTTCCATCCCAGCCATTATCACAATACAGTATGAGTTCACAGAAAGACATTCCTCAGACACTTTGCTGAGACTTACCTCTGTTGTCCTCAGCTGTTGTGCGGTTTCCTGCTGTGAGGGACAATGTGTTTTAATTTGTGAGTTAAAAAAGGGTAAAGTAACACTATTAATTAAAAATAAATCAATAAAATAAGAGAAATAGCTCCTCTTAGACCCGCTGGCTTCATCTAGACAATGTGGGGAAGCTATTATTATTATTATTATTATTATTATTATTATTATTTATTTCTTAGCAGACGCCCTTATCCAGGGCGACTTACAATTATTACAAGATATCACATTATTTTTACATACAATTACCCTTTTATACAGTTGGGTTTTTACTGGAGCAATTTAGGTAAAGTACCTTGCTCAAGGGTACAGCAGCAGTGTCCCATACCCAATGTCCCATAGGGATTGAACCCACAACCCTCCGGTCAAGAGTCCAGAGCCCTAACCACTACGCCACACTGCTGCCCAACAAGATGCTCGGATATATTGTGAAAAGTGTTGAATTTAAATCAAGGGAAGTAATGTTAAAACTTTACAATGCATTAGCAAGACCACATCTAGAATATTCTGTTCAGTTCTGGTCACCGCGTTACAAAAAGGATACTGCTGCTCTAGAAAGAGTGCAAAGAAGAGCAACCAGAATTATCCCGGGTTTAAAAGGCGTATGCAGACAGACTAAAATAATTGAATCTATTCAGTCATTCTGACAAGGGGCTGGCTTTGTAGAGGAGCCTAGCTAGTAAGTAAGAGTTGTAATTTTATACAATTTTGTTTCCCACAGATCCCATAGAGAGCCACTCTATCCCCGAATCTGAAGCACAGGAAGGGCCAAAGATAGAAGCAGTTTACACACAAGAGGAGTCCTTTGAGCAGGAGTGGTGTGCAAGTCTAATACAGGTTACAGAGCTGCCATGTGTTAAAGATGAAGACGTCCCTGAACAGGAGTGTGTTCCTATTAAAGAGGAATTCATAGAACAGGAATGTGTCTCCATCCCAGAGGAACTTCCTACTGAAAATAATGTCTGTACACTTGAGGAGAACAACAAGCTGGGATCCAACCTGTGTGATGATTCTCCATCTGGATGTGATCTGGGATTTGGAGGTAATCATACAAAACAAGCAGCATTGAGCTGCCTATTGATCCAGAACCTGGTACTGAACACCAGAAGTGTGCTTGAGATTAATATATTAACCAAGGGGAACTGCCCATCCACTATGTCAACAAGGACATCACTGTGCTTGCTCCTGAGGCACCTGCTAGATGTGCAGCCACTGCCACGCCTCTTTAGAATGCTGTGAGATCAGCGCTGTCCAATAACGCTAGATGTGCAGCCACTGCCACGCCTCTTTAGAATGCTGTGAGATCAGCGCTGTCCAATCACGTTAGATGTGCAGCCGCTGCCACGCCTCTTTAGAATGCTGTGAGATCAGCGCTGTCCAATCACGCTCCTGGAGTCCATTCCACTCCTCATTGAACAGGTTCACTTCTATAAAGTGCTGCTCCTGTGCCTGGATGGAGCTTTAATTGGTTCAATTAAACAACTCAGAACAGGGTTGGAACAAAGAGCAGGAGTGGAAGGGCCAGCTTTGGACACCCCTGTGTTAGATCTGTGCCTTTCCCCATTTCTGATAGACTGTTTGCAGTTGTGCTGCTCCCACAGCTTTACGGAGCTGCAGGGATCACATGTCCCATCACTGGGTGATGTCAGATCCAGTCGGGTTGCTTAGCGTCACCAGAAGAAACATTTCAGTAGAGCATTTCTGTGGAGAGTATGCAGCAGCATCGCCACAATGAGAGTGAACCCCGTATTGTATGACTCATCAGTCTTATTTTATTTCTTACACTTTATTCAAATACAATATCATTTTTAAACACTCATCTCACTACAACTATCCCAGGGACTGTAATGTTTGCTCTCAGCGGTTCATTTCACTCTTGTGCGTCTCACAGTAAGCATTGCTGTGTTATTATTGTCATGTTTATGACATGAAGCCCTGCAGAACAGTACATGTGGAAGAATGCTGTACAATAACCTTTGTCTCTCTTCTCTCTTTCTTTAGCTTCTAAAGTAGATGAAGGAGAACACGACTCCACTCTATCACCCCAGTGCAAAAACTCTTCTAGTGCCGAACCACAGTGCAAGAAGCACAGAGAAACGACACCCCAAGAAGAGTATGTGAAGACATTGAGAACTCACTCAGTTAAAATCCCTTCTTTACAAGACAGACACCCACTTACTGTGGAGAGTACAGAGACGCCACATTCTGCATGTTTTAACAATTCTGAAACCCAGGGCAACTTGAAGACCTTGCCTCATTCTATTAAAGATGGGAGGAGTTCCTGTCAATTAGACGTTCCTGAAACTCACAAGGGAAACGCCACAGGAGGGACTACGTTTTCCTGGGCTGATTGTGGGAAGAGTTTCAATCATATATCACTGCTTAAAAGACACCAGCGCATTCACACAGGAGAGAAACCTTCCCACATACAGTCCAGTGATAAGAGTTTCACACACTTAGGAAATCTTAATTCACACCAGCACATTAACATAGGAGAGAAACCTCATCACTGTGATGTTTGTGGGAAGAGATTCAGCCATTTAAGAGACCTTAAAAGACACCATACAATTCACACAGGAGAGAAACCTTATCACTGTCCTGTTTGTGGGAAGGGATTCAGCCAGTTAGGAGACCTTAAGACACCATCAAATTCACACAGGAGAGAAACCTCATCACTGTGATGTTTGTGGGAAGGGATTCAGCCATTTAAGAGACCTTAAAAGACACCATACAATTCACACAGGTGAGAAACCTTATCACTGTGCTGTTTGTGGGAAGAGATTCAGCCAGTTAGGAGACCTTAAAAGACACCATCAAATTCACACAGGAGAGAAACCTTATCACTGTGCTGTTTGTGGGAAGAGATTTAGCCTGATTGGAAACCTTAAAAGACACCATAAAATTCACACAGGTGTGTAAGCCTATCCCTGCACTTAGTGTGTGAAGAAGTGAAGTCAGTTGCAGGCTCTTACTGGACTCGAGAACATTCTCAGAATTGCAGACGCTTGGGGACACCTAAACAACAGGAGGACATTTGACTAAATACAGAAATATTTACTGAAAACAAAAGAATAAACCTGCTTGATAAACAGGGTCCCCCCTAATCACAATGTGTTCAGATCAAAAGCTCACAGACTCAAATATGAACGAGTACGTCTTGTATTCATCGTCTTGTTGAGCATTCGGATTGTGTTACCTCACATTAGTAATATATTAAATAGATTGTTATTATGAATGCACGTTTCTCTTTCCTTTCTCATGCGTTGCTCATCGTCTTGCAGTGGGTTCTGTGGAAGCTTCCCCAATACCACGGTGAATCTGCGGCACCTCAAGACACAGCACAGTGTACTGCAGTTATCATGCCGGCAGCTTGCAGTGTAAAGCAGTACTGTTTCCAGCAGGGGGCACCAGAGAGCTTTTAGGAATGTAATGGGCTGCATACCATTGCTTCTTAACGAGATGATTTCTGCTCAGGATGCGTTTAATATTGCCCTCTCTCTCGGGTGCTCTATTAACAAACGTAGGTTCTGTGTTTTTAATATCAATTTGTTGATTGACAACGAGACTACTAAACCAAATAAAATCTATATTAAAAATGCTTTGCTGTCTGTATTAAATGTTGTTTTAAATGATGTTCAGTGTCTTGTAAATCAAGGATTTCATTTTAAAACTCCAGAACAGGCATTTTCAATACTTGGAAATGGGACTTTTAGCAACAATGCCTCCATCTTTTGTTTGAAGTAGATTATGATTAGCTGCTCCGCAGCTTAGTATGCAGCTCTGTACTGAATCCACAAGTTCATTGCAATTGACCCAGATGGTTGTCATTGCTGGCTTCATTAGGAGCACTAGGCACTGGGAAATGTAGTTCTGATGCCATTTTAAATCCCAGAACTACATTCTCTTTAACAGATTTCCATAAGTGCTGTGCGCTACACCACTATCTGTGGAAGAGGCTGAAAGCAGAGCCACGCAATGCTGTTACAAAGCAATGCCAGCAGCATTCATCTGGAGAGCCTGCACAACCTCTGCCCCAGATTTACAGCCTAATAAAGTCAAGGATACCAGATCTGATGACAGCAGTGGAAGATGCTATTGATAGTGATGGTGTTGGAGTGGAGACACAAGAGGCTGTCCCTGGAACATCAGGTATCATTCACTACAAAATGAGTATTCAGATCAATTCAAAATGAGCATTCAAATCAATTCAAAAACGAGTATTTAAATCAAATCTGATACTTCTTCCTAAACTACAGAATTTGAAAATCTTATTCTGAAAAGAAATAGTTTTTAAAAGATATCTTCAACTTTCAGCTTTTATTTTTTTTCTTTTAAGATGTGGGTCGCACCCCCTGCGCAGCTGTGTGATCTGATGCAGTATTTATAAATGCATCTAGACAATTCCTGCCGTACCTTTCTCTCCACATAAACCTGTCCCAGTATGATGGTATCGGCTCCTTTTCTGTGCCCTGTATTGTTTTAAATGGTTTCTTAACACAGGCCCTGTAGCTGTCTAGCCATAAACTGCAAAGTCAGTTTGATAAGTGACCGGGTATTTCATAATGCAAACAGGGTCTCAGGTTGGGTCTGCATCAGTTTCCCAACAGCAGTAAAATAGTTTGTGTAACAATAAAGATGTGTTGTAAGTGTGATTTTTATTGGAGCTTCCTTTATTAAGTGTTGTGTACGTTCTCAAGCCGGACCCTCTCATCAGTTTTACTCTCAAAGTGGTCTTATGATTGATTAAAATACACCAGTTTAAATGAAGCTCTCAGGTTTCAGGAGCTGTGAACTTGTTTTTCACCACAAAAAATGTCCATAATGTCAAAGTGAAAAATAAAATCTACAAATTGTCTAAATTAATTACAAATACAAAACAGAAAATAATTGATTGCATAAGTATTCACCCCCTTGGTAGAGGCACCTTTGGCAGCAATTACAGCCATGAGTCTATTTGGATAAGTCTCTACCAGCTTTGCACATCTGGACACTGCAATTTTTGCCCATTCTTCTTTGCAAAATTGCTCAAGCTCTGTCAAATTGGATGGGGACCTTTGGTGAACAGCAATTTTCAACTCTTTCCACATATTCTCAATTGGATTGAGGTCCGGGCTTTGACTGAGCCACTCCAGGACATTGACCTTTTTGTTTTTAAGCCACTGCAGTGTGGCTTTGGCTGTATGTTTGGGGTCATTGTCCTGCTGGAAGATGAATCTTCTCCCAAGTCCCAGGTCTCTTGCAGACTTCAGCAGGTTTTCCTCCAGGATTTCTCTGTACTTTGCTGCATCCATTTTGCCCTCTATCTTCACAAGCTTTCCAGGCCCTGACACAGAGAAGCATCCCCATAGCATGATGCTGGCACCACCATGCTTCACGGTAGGGATGGTGTTCTCAGGATGATATTTGGTGTTAGGCTTGCACCAAACATAGCGCTTAGCGTTGAGGCCAAAAAGCTCTATTTTGGTCTCATCAGACCATAGAATCTTCTTCCACTTGGTCTCTGAGTCTCCCACATGCCTTCTGGCAAACTCTAGCTGAGATTTGATGTGAGTTTTTTTCAACAATGGCTTTCTTTTTGCCACTCTCCCATAAAGGCCAGTTTTGTGAAGCACCTGGGCTATTGTTGCCATATGCACAGTGTCTCCCAGCTCAGCCGCGGAAGACTGTAACTCATTTAGAGTTGCCATAGGCCTCTTGGTGGCCTCCCTGACTAGTGCCCTTCTCGCCCGGATACTCAGTTTTTGAAGACGGCCTGTTCTAGACAGATTCACAGTTGTGCCATACTCTCTCCATTTCTAAATAATGGACTTTACTGTGCTCCGGGGGATATTCAATGTCTTGGAAATGTTCTTATATCCTACCCCTGATTGGTGCTTTTGAAGAACCTTATTCCGGATTTGCTTTGAATGTTCCTTTGTCTTCATGATGTAGTTTTTGTTAGGAAATGTACTAACCAACAGTGGGACCCCCCAGAGACAGGTGTATTTAACCTGAAATCATGTGAAACACCTTAATTGCACACAGGTGGACTCCATTCAACTACTACTTATTATTATTATTATTATTATTAGTTTATTTAGCAGACGCCTTTATCCAAGGCGACTTACAAAGACTAGGGTGTGTGAACTATGCATCAGCTGCAGAGTCACTTACAACTACGTCTCACCTGAAAGACGGAGCACAAGGAGGTGAAGTGACTTGCTCAGGGTCACACAATGAGTCAGTGGCTGAGGTGGGACTTGAACCAGGGACCTCCTGTTTATAAGCCCTTTTCTTTAACCACTGGACCACACAGCCTCCTTATGTGTCTTCTAAAAGACAATTGGTTGCACCAGAGCTTATTTAGATGTGTCATAGCATAGGGGGTGAATACTTATGCAATCAATTATTTTCTGTTTTATATTTGTAATTAATTTGTAGATTTTATTTTTCACTTTGACATTGACAAAAACTCCTAATTAAATCCATTTTGATTTCATGTTGTAACACAATAAAATGTGGAAAAGTCCAAGGGGGGTGAATACTTTTGAGAGCCCCTGTATCTAGTTACATGGTTGGCCAACGAAACCTGTGAGTTTATGGAATCTTTGTAGACAATCAGTCTGCAAAGACAACTTTTCAGAGTCTGCTTTTGTAAAGTGTAAAATAAAAAATACCAGAATCCTTTGTTCTGAAAATACTTGAAAGAGTTCCTACTTGATCACTATCTCTGTGTGACCTCAAATAAACAAACTGCAAATTCAAGAACTTTCCAGTCACTTCTGTAGAATCTCCATTTGTACTTTTTTTGTAAATCTGTAAGTCAGTGAGCACATGCTTTTACTTTTAAATGAATAAATTATAATGGAACAACCATGCTGGTTAAACTATTATGCTTATTATTAAAAGTTAAAGAATAAATCATGTGTAACATTAAGAGATTTAAATGTAAACTGAATATATATTTACAATACAGTATTTTGATATAAGACTCCCATTGTATAGCAGTAGGAGCCATTTAGGGTTTTGTGACCTGCAGACTTTTATTTTCCAGCTTCTTCAGTACAGTTTCTACGAGGGCCTGCTGTTAGTAAAACCTGAAATGGACCAAACTGCTATCCATTATGAGTCTTACTTCCATCCCTGCATATGCAATTAACAATAAAAGTAATAGCTAATTCAATAGCAGTAAAGGTAACAGTCACTATAGCAATAGAATTCAAAATGATAGATGTATCAACAGCAGCAATGTTAGCAATGGCTATAGCAATATAAGTAATACAGCTACATCAACAGCAGCAAGAATGAACAAAATAATAAGAGTTTAAAACAATACAAATATCCAGAATCCCTCTTCTCAGTGTCCTGAAGCAGTCTGGACTCAAGCAGGCTGTAACAGCTCTAGAGGGAGGGGTGTCAGCTGGACACAGCAGTGCTATAAATAACAGTGCAGAGTGAATATACAAAATCATATCGTGATTAAATAATAGTGCAGAGTGAATATACAAAATCATATCGTGATTAAATAATAGTGCAGAGTGAATATACAAAATCATATCGTGATTAAATAACAGTGCAGAGTGAATATACAAAATCATATCGTGATTAAATAATAGTGCAGAGTGAATATACAAAATCATATCGTGATTAAATAATAGTGCAGAGTGAATATACAAAATCATATCGTGATTAAATAATAGTGCAGAGTGAATATACAAAATCATTTCATGATTAAATAATAGTGCAGAGTGAATATACAAAATCATATCGTGATTAAATAATAGTGCAGAGTGAATATACAAAATCATATCGTGATTAAATAATAGTGCAGAGTGAATATACAAAATCATATCGTGATTAAATAATAGTGCAGAGTGAATATACAAAATCATATCATGATTAAATAATAGTGCAGAGTGAATATACAAAATCATTTCATGATTAAATAATAGTGCAGAGTGAATATACAAAATCATATCGTGATTAAATAATAGTGCAGAGTGAATATACAAAATCATATCGTGATTAAATAATAGTGCAGAGTGAATATACAAAATCATATCGTGATTAAATAATAGTGCAGAGTGAATATACAAAATCATACCGTGATTAAAGTAAAATAAGCAATAATACACGTGAACAAAAATAATACAAATAAATCAATAATAAGGTGCTGAAGCACACCTGCAACACTTGCAGTACTATTTTTGATATGTTGTCCAAACAACTAGATTTACAGTAGTGTTTTTATGTTGTCCAAAAAACAGCCTACAGTAGTGTTTTGATATTTCCAATCAACAATTACATCACAGTACAATTTTTATGTTGTCCAAGCAACAACTATATTTACAGTCCTATTTTGCATATGCTGTCCAAACAACAACTATATTTACAGAACTATTTTGTATATGTTGTCCAAACAATAACTATATTTACAGAACTATTTTGTATATGTTGTCTAAACAACTGTATTTACAGTACTATTTTGTATATGTTGTCCAAACAATTTTATTTTCCCTTTTCTCTCTGCCATCTCTGCTTTTCGATGCCTGGAGTTCAGACCAGGTCATTTCCTGTGTCATCCCCTGATCTTTGTAAAGGTTAAACACCCAGGCAGGACAATAGATGTATTTTTCTGTTTGGTCCCTGTTTTAATGCCAATCTGCAGAACCTACGCAGTTGGCCAGACGGCTGAGGTTCTGTCTGCTTCCTCTTTTTCTGCTCTAATCTTTGCTTTGTGGCATCTCAACACTTTTGTAGAGCAGTAAAAGTACCTGATGGTCCCTTCTTTGGTTTTCTTGAACTGCTGTTGCTTCTGATGTCATCTGTTCATAATTTCTTGCATGGTTTTTTCAATTGACTCTGGTGTTAAGGCAGTGGATGGAGCAGTAGGTGTTAACAGCAGTGCAGGTGGGTTGACAGCTGCAGGTGACACGGTTACCACTGGGACCTGTACAGTGGCACTGCCTTCAGTTAAATGATGCCACAGCAGTGGAGTCTCCTGGAGCTTTTCAGGACTGGTGTTGAGGGATGAGCTGGTGTTTTTCATCTTTGCCAGGTGTTTCACATACCTAGATATGTGCTGCTTGGTTGTTGGATGAAGCACACTGTGTGGATCCATGCAGGATCTGTTCACCATGGTGGAATAATCATGGTCAACCAGTCTTAATGGTGTTGTGTGGATTTTCTTTCCCGTAGACACCTGGGGAAGGGGTGGTGGAGATGGACTTGCTGGTAGAGGAAAAAACAGAAAAGTGTAAGTTAATCTGTTAATCTGTCTCTTGTATAAATAAGATATCATTGTGCTGTTTGCTTAGCCTGAACTGTTGAGCTTTGCTTTGTGGTCCTCGTGTGAGATGACATGTCTTGTACATTAAGAAACTCTCTTCACTCTGGTTATTAACTGATTATAAATCAAACAAATACAAAAGCAAGCCATCATATATTTGTTTTGTTCTTGCGCTTGCCTCTTAGGCACTCCTTTGTATCTGCACAGGTTGCATTTGCTTTAATTGTAACTATATTGTATTTGCTCGTACTTGTAACTATATTTACATTTTGAACTTGCACTTAAACTACACTGTCTGTAATGCTTAACGATATGCTTAACTTGCACATTACTCATTGTAATACTTTGCAACGGTAACTCAACCTGGATAAGCAAACAAATAATAATATCAAATCAGTTATAACCGCATGCAATCCACATTAACGGTATTTAGAAAGTATATTAGTTTTATATAATATACAGTTAGAATAGCTCCTTTTTGACATTTACTCACTCTTATAATAAACAATAACAACAACAACCGCATTCTTACCTGTCACTCCGAGCTACGCGAGAAAGTTGTGATGTTTATAGCAGAATGATGTTTAATAATATAAAATCAATTAGCAATACATATTAACTGTATATAGAATCTATAACAAAAACATTGTCAATGTCAAAAAAACAGTTAGAAAAACGCAACAGCCATTTAAAGGGGTGATATCAAACACAAAAGTCCAAGTTAGGAGAAGCAATTAGGCCAATCTTGTCAAGCATCAAGCAAATAGGCACAATTGGAAAGGTTGAAATGCTCTTTGTATGACTTGAAGTGACTGAGACACACTCAGACTGTGTGTGTTGTAGTGTGTCTGTGTGTCTCAGTGTGTGTGTGTGTGTGTGTATGTCTCAGTGTGTGTGTGTGTGTGTGTATGTCTCAGTGTGAGTGTGTGTGTGTGTGTATGTGTGTGTGTGTGTGTGTGTGTGTGTGTGTGTGGGTGTGTGTGTGTGTGTGTATGTGGGTTGGCCCTGCACATGAAAAGGGGGCAGGGCAAAACCCTGCTATTTAAATATGTTGCCTTTTATTGTTTCATTTAAAATGTATTGTTTATTATTTTAAGAAAATGTGTGTTTATCTTAGCACGGGGTACCCCTGGCCCTGTGTATTTTGTATGTATATTTATAGGATGGCAAAGCTGTATGTTTGTTATTGTTTAGCAGCATGGATGGGAAGCCCCAACCACACAAAAACCTTGTGCAGAAGGTGACCATCTCCCGAGTTAATTAATTGATTGTTTCTAATAGGGAGATGGTCATCTGTATAAAAGCCTGCAGCTTTCAGTGAGTGAGAGAGTGAGAGAGTGAGAGAGTGGCAAAGCAAAACGAAAGTAAAAATACTGTTACGAGTGCTGGAAGCTCCAGCACCATATTTGTTTAGTTAAGATTTCTTTGTGTTGGTGACTTGTTTTTGTTTATTATTTATACTCTGTGAACATTGTTTTTGTTACAACCTTTTTTTGTTTTTGTGTTTAAATAAACATTAAAAAGCCATACATCTTATTAATAATAATAATAATAATAATAATAATAATAATAATAATAATAATAATAATAATGATACAGCTCTCCAGCTTCATATTGATTCTTTGTTGCTCAGGATTTGGTGTATAAGAAGTTATGGATGTATTAATATGGAAGTATGTTAACAGATAATGCTTCTGTCCCTGTACTTGTTAGAGGAGTAGTTTAGTCCCTGAGGGACGCATTTTGATTCTGGCAGCACTGTCCTAAATTACCATTAAATTGTTGTTTTGTGCTTTTTAAAAGTCTAAAAGGATGATTACAATAAGAAAGAAAGAAAGAAAGAAAGAAAGAAAGAAAGAAAGAAAGAAAGAACACTGTTGTCCAGCACAGAGAGCCCCGAGTGACTCTCACACCTGAAAGAACACTGTGTCTATGTGGCAAAGTGCCCCCCCTGTGTATGTTATATGTTACGTGTTGTGTGTAAATGTTGGTGTATAAGCATTGGTACACAGGATATAAGCGGGTCTGTGTTTCACGTGTGTGTAAATTGTATATTTGTATTTAGGCACGGGGATGGCACATCACATCACGTGCAAGTAAAAAGTAATAATATGTGAGCACGGGGAATTGCACTTTAATTAATTCACGTGCAGTTGTACCGAGATTCCAATTGAATGATTGACTAGCAATCGAATCTCGGTACAACTGCATAAAAGCTGCATGTTTTCACTCACTGGGGGTTGGTGTTCGGTGAGTGGAGAACGGGAGAGAGACCTTTTATTTTCTGTTCTGTCTGTTTATTCATTAAATGCTGAGCGCGGTCACGCGCTCAGCTTAACCAAAACTCCAAGTCTCTGTGTGTTACTTCCTGGCTCTGGTCTGACACCACCCACTCCGGCCGTCTTTGTGACACGTGGTGTCCTGCGTGGGATCGACAGCGCCTCCAGGACTCAGGCCAGAGCAGGAACCGCATTTTCTTGGATTACAAAAAAAAAAAAAAAAAAATGGAAGGCTGGAACTGGAGAGATGGCTGCAGTGAGCTGGAGGATCTCCTCGGGGGCCTGGAGGACCAAGGCTGGTGCCTTGCTTGTGGAGTATACGGGCACACAGTGGTTGTCTGCCCTTTCCAAGAGGAGGAGAAACCAGCTCAAGGGAGGAAGGTAGGGAGAAGGAAGAGAACGGAGAAAGGAAAGCTGCAACAGCAACCACAACACCAGCCGGAGGAACAGCAGCCTGGGTGTTACTGCTGCGCTGAGCCTGGGCATTCCAGCACCAACTGCCCCTGGTACCCCCGCGGACAGCTACCCCAACTGTGCCCCATCTGCGGTGGTGAGCACTACGTGGCCCGCTGCCCTGTCCATCCGGAGAGAGAGGAGCAGGGGTCGCCTCAGTCTCCACCACCAGCAGGGGGAGGCAGACTGCTGCTCCCACCGCCCCAACCACAACTGCAACAGCGGCCAGAGGAGCCAGAGAACCTGTTCCCCTGGTGCACCTGGTGCGGAAAGGTGGATCACCGCTGGAGGGACTGCTCCGAGGTGCCACCGAGCTGGTGCGGGCGGTGTGAGGAACGGGGACATGACTGGTCGGGATGCCCCTATGCCAGCTCGCCAGTACCTGAGTGGGAGGAGCCCGAGCGTCCTACGTCTGAGTGGGAGGAGCCCGAGCGTCCTACGCCTGAGTGGGAGGAGCCCGAACATCCTACGCCTGAGTGGGAGGAGCCCGAACGTCCTACGCCTGAGTGGGAGGAGCCCGAACGTCCTACGCCTGAGTGGGAGGAGCCCGAACGTCCTACGCCTGAGTGGGAGGAGCCCGAACGTCCTACGCCTGAGTGGGAGGAGCCCGAACGTCCACAGCCCAAGAGGGAGGAGTCGGTGCGTCCACAGCCCAAAAGGGAGGAGTCGGTGCGTCCACAGCCAAAAAGGGAGGAGTCGGTGCGTCCACAGCCCAAGAGGGAGGAGTCGGTGCGTCCACGGCCCAAGAAGAGGAAGGTAGAGCGTCCACAGTCTCCACCAGCAGAGGGTGAATGCCTGCTGGGTCCCTGTCCACCAGCAGAGGGTGAATGCCTGCTGGGTCCCTGTCCACCAGCAGAGGGTGAATGCCTGCTGGTCTCCCCTTCCGAGGCAGAGCCGCACCAGTCCCCTGCAAGACAGGGAGGGCCGCACCAGTCCCCTGAAACAAGGGGAGACTACACGCCGCTCCCACCTCCGCCGCCAGGAGACTACACGCCGCTCCCACCTCCGCCGCCAGGAGACTACACGCCGCTCCCACCTCCACTGGCAGGAGCAGAGCAGCAGGAGCTGCCTCTGCCTCTGCCAACCCCACCAGCAGAGGAGGAATGCCTGCTGGTATCACTTCCCCCACCAGCAGAGGATGAATGCCTGCTGGTAACACTTCCCCAACCAGCAGAGGATGAATGCCTGCTAGTATTACTTCCCCCACCGTCACGAGGAGAGGAGCAGGAGCTACCTCTCCCTTCACCAGAAAAACCAGGACTAGATGCTGGCGGTCCTCAGCAGCCCTTGCATAGGCTGCTGAGGGAAGCATGGGGAAGAACCGCCCGGCCGCAGAGGACGAGAAGAGGGCCAACACCCGCACCCCAGCTTGTCCTGACTCCCTGCCTCGCTTCGCCCAAGGATGCCCGCCTCGCTTCGCCCAAGGATGCCCGCCTCGCTTCGCCCAAGGATGCCCGCCTCGCTTCGCCCAAGGATGCCCGCCTCACTTCGCCCAAGGATGCCCGCCTCGCTTCGCCCAAGGATGCCCGCCTCACTTCGCCCAAGGATGCTCGCCACGCTTCGCCCAAGGATGTCTGTCTGGCATCGCCTGGGGTTGCCAGCCGCTCCGCATCGCCTGGGGTTGCCAGCCGCTCCGCATCGCCTGGGGTTTCCAGCCGCTCCGCATCGCCTGGGGCTGCCTGCTCCGCATCGCCTGGGGTTTCCAGCCACTCCGCATCGCCTGGGGCTGCCTTTTGCTCCACACAGGGTGCAGGGTGCGAGGGAGAAGTGGAGCTCCCGCTGCCGCCTCTATGGCCAGGGGCTCCCCTCCCAAGTTCGCCTCCCGAGGGTCCGCTGCTGCTGCCGTCGCCTCCCGAGGGTCCGCTGCTGCTGCCGTCGCCTCCCGAGGGTCCGCTGCTGCTGCCGTCACCTCCCGAGGGGCCGCTGCTGCTGCCGTCTCCTCCCGAGGGGCCGCTGCCGTCGCCTGGGGTCGCCAGGGATCCTGCTTCGCCTGGGGTCGTCGAGGGTCCTGCGTCGCCTGGGGTCGCCGGGGCCTCTGCTTTGCCTCGGGTCGCTACACTGTGGCCGGAGCTCCATGAAGGGGAGCTGCCGGCCATAAAGAAAGGGGGGGAGGTCAGGAGACCAGCTCCCCCGCAGCAGTTTCGCTGCTGGAAATTGGGTGGCCGGAGCCCCACGGAGGGGAACTGCCGGCCATGAAGAAGGGGGGGGAGGTCAGGAGACCAGCTCCCCCAGCTGCTCTTTCGCGGCAGGAGATAGTGTGGCTGAAGCCCCGGAAGAGGGAACTGCCAGCCACGAAGAATTGGGGGGTAACAGACATTCCACCATGGCCACCCCCAGAAACAACTTGCTTCCCCCTCTTCCAGGACTTTGGGACTGAGGGGGGAGGTGGCCATTGAGGCCATGTGTGCGTTGCACAAGGGGGGGTATATGTGGCAAAGTGCCCCCCCTGTGTATGTTATATGTTACGTGTTGTGTGTAAATGTTGGTGTATAAGCATTGGTACACGGGATATAAGCGGGTCTGTGTTTCACGTGTGTGTAAATTGTATATTTGTATTTAGGCACGGGGATGGCACATCACATCACGTGCAAGTAAAAAGTAATAATATGTGAGCACGGGGAATTGCACTTTAATTAATTCACGTGCAGTTGTACCGAGATTCCAATTGAATGATTGACTAGCAATTGAGTCTTGGTACAACTGCATAAAAGCTGCATGTTTTCACTCACTGGGGGTTGGTGTTCGGTGAGTGGAGAACGGGAGAGAGAGGAGAAAGGAAAGGAAAGTAAAGTAAAGTAATTAGTGTTTTCACTCACCGTGTTTGTCCGTTTGTCTGTTCACTGTTTAGTCTGTTTTGTTTGTCTCTTTATTTTGGCGTATAGTGCCGTGTCCCGTGTTTTTGTGTTCAGACCTTTTATTTTCTGTTCTGTCTGTTTATTCATTAAATGCTGAGCGCGATCACACGCTCAGCTTAACCAAAACTCCAAGTCTCTGTGTGTTACTTCCTGGCTCTGGTCTGACGCCACCCACTCCGGCCGTCTTTGTGACAGTCTAGCACAGAGAGCCCCGAGTGACTCTCACACCTGAAAGAACACTGTGTCCAGCACAGAGAGCCCCGAGTGACTCTCACACCCGAAAGAACACTGTGTCCAGCACAGAGAGCCCCGAGTGACTCTCACACCTGAAAGAACACTGTGTCCAGCACAGAGAGCCCCGAGTGACTCTCACACCTGAAAGAACACTGTGTCCAGCACAGAGAGCCCCGAGTGACTCTCACACCTGAAAGAACACTGTGTCCAGCACAGAGAGCCCCGAGTGACTCTCACACCTGAAAGAACACTGTGTCTAGCACAGAGAGCCCCGAGTGACTCTCACACCTGAAAGAACACTGTGTCCAGCACAGAGAGCCCCGAGTGACTCTCACACCTGAAAGAACACTGTGTCCAGCACAGAGAGCCCCGAGTGACTCTCACACCTGAAAGAACACTGTGTCCAGGACAGAGAGCCCCGAGTGACTCTCACACCTGAAAGAACACTGTGTCTAGCACAGAGAGGCCCGAGTGACTCTCACACCTGAAAGAACACTGTGTCTAGCACAGAGAGCCCCGAGTGACTCTCACACCTGAAAGAACACTGTGTCCAGCACAGAGAGCCCTGAGTGACTCTCACACCAGAAAGAACACTGTGTCCAGCACAGAGAGCCCCGAGCGACTCTCACACCTGAAAGAACACTGTGTCTAGCACAGAGAGCCCCGAGTGACTCTCACACCTGAAAGAACACTGTGTCCAGCACAGAGAGCCCCGAGTGACTCTCACACCTGAAAGAACACTGTGTCCAGCACAGAGAGCCCCGAGTGACTCTCACACCTGAAAGAACAGTGTGTCCAGCACAGAGAGCCCCGAGTGACTCTCACACCTGAAAGAACACTGTGTCCAGCACAGAGAGCCCCGAGTGACTCTCACACCAGAAAGAACACTGTGTCCAGCATAGAGAGCCCCGAGTGACTCTCACACCTGAAAGAACACTGTGTCCAGCACAGAGAGCCCCGAGTGACTCTCACACCTGCAGACCAGCATGGGGGAGCGCGGTGCTGGATGGAGTTGCAAAGTTTCAAAGTAAAGAAAATATATGAAGTGCAGCAATCATGCTGTGTTTGTATAAATATATGCAGTGCAGCGATCATGCTGTGTTAGTATAAATATATGAAGTGCAGCGATCATGCTGTGTTTGTATAAATATATGAAGTGCAGCGATCATGCTGTGTTTGTATAAATATATGAAGTGCAGCGATCATGCTGTGTTTGTATAACCAAGCCAGAAATATAGTTTGCTCTGGTTTAGTTTTTTCATTTCTTTAACTGAGCTGCTCACACTGTCTACAGCACACACCTGTTGTTACTGCAGATACAAATCAGAGAGATTTGAATGTCTCCATGGCAACAGGTACCAGTACAGGTTATGTGTTGAGCAAGTTGGTTTCTACAGAATTAACAATACTGATACAGGGTGCAAATAGATCAAAATAGATCCCCAGGGTTGAACTCCACTGGCTCTACAGTGGGGGCAGGGGGATTTTAAACCATGTTCTTAACCTAAATAGATCATCAAGAGTGCCAAGACTGGTACAGCATTCAGTGTGATCCCTGTCTGGACAGTCACCATTGCAGAAACCCACTGAAGAGGTACAATGAAGAGCAGATATCCCACCCAGTCAGTGTGCATTATACATGGATAAGGACTGGAGTGCCATTGCACTTGTGGGGCGGCTTCCTTATTAAAATCTATTGACTGTTTTGGAAGTATCATTTCATTTTTGCTGTCAATTATTTCAAATTAAGAAGAGAAAGTTTACAAAACGAGAGGAGGCCATTCAGCCCATCTTGCTCGTTTGGTTGTTAGTAGCTTATTGATCCCAGAATCTCATCAAGCAGCTTTTTGAAGGATCCCAGGGTGTCAGCTTCAACAACATTACTGGGGAGTTGGTTCCAGACCCTCACAATTCTCTGTGTAAAAAAGTGCCTCCTTTTTTCTGTTCTGAATGCCCCTTTATCTAATCTCCATTTGTGACCCCTGGTCCTTGTTTCTTTTTTCAGGTCAAAAAAGTCCCCCGGGTTGACATTGTCTATACCTTTTAGGATTTTGAATGCTTGAATCAGATCACCGCGTAGTCTTCTTTGTTCAAGACTGAATAAATTAAATTATTTTAGCCTGTCTGCATACAACATGCCTTTTAAACCCGGGATAATTCTGGTTGCTCTTCTTTGCACTCTTTCTAGAGCAGCAATATCCTTTTTGTAACGATGACCAGAACTGAACACAATATTCTAGGTGAGGTCTTACTAATGCATTGTAAAGTTTTAACATTACTTCCCTTGATTTAAATTCAATTCACGTTTTAATATATGTATTGAAGCACATATATTAAAACGTGGGGTAATTGTCTTAATCATGCTTGGTGCTGCTGTATATTTTAATATATATAAAACGTGTACCTTTTTTAAATTGGGCGTGACTATCACTGCTTACTGAATGACGTCACTGGCTGTGCTGTTTGTCTCCACCCATCATGCTTAGTATATCACAGCATGTCTAAGCTGAGCGTCACAGTGTCAGCGCGTTTCAGACCAGGGAGAACACTTTGGCACTGCTTTGCGTCTAAGGTAAGACTTTCCAAAAACATTATCGAGATGTGTTTGTCTGTATGTAGATTACTAAATATCCATTAAAAACAGCAGCATGTTTATATGTGAAAGTCCAGTGTCCCAATAGGTTTTAAATATAGATTTTAAGGAGGCAGTTTCCTCAATAGCCCACGTTGAACATCTTACATTTATAGTTGCTTCTTGCAGAAGGAGTTTACTACTCTATAGGAAATAAACTCAACAAAAATATTATTATTACTATTATCATTATATTGAGATGTATTGCTTTTTAATATTTTTATTTTGTATTGTTTTAGATGCTTATGTGTTTCTTATACAGCCCTACTCTGTTTAAGTCTGTTCTGATTGGTTAAAATGCGGGAGTCATTTGAGCAGGAATTCTTCTAAAAATATATAAAGTGTAGAAATATATTCAATCTGTAGCAGCATAAAAAGTAATTTGGTCGATGGGATGTGCTGTGCTTTGCATAGCCTTGCTTACCCTAGTCAAACCTGCCAAGAAAACATTCAAATCAGATGTTTTCAATACTTCAAAGTGCAATATTGGGTCTTTATGCAAACATAGTGAAACGAAATCATTATAATTGATGATGTGTATTCCATATAGTATTGTTTGCTTCATGCAATAGTACATGTACGTTTTAATTTCCATCGCATAACAACCAGCGTTAGACTCCTACAGAAAACAGTGAGTGGACTGTAAAGTACGAAGCACGATACGCATCCCAAGGACCCGCTCATCCAGGTGACAAAGTCCTATTTTGTCAACAAAATTAATCAATTTTAAAAATGCAAGCTATATCTGATCCAATACACCAACATAGAATAATTTGAACAATAACGATTACTATGCAACTGTTTAAACGTTAAAAATATCTATTATTTTCCATACTGTTTGGTTTGGTAAGAATGTCACACAAGTTAAATGTAAAGTGAGAGCAGATGTAAGCAGATTTCTTGCTACATAAAAAAAGAACCTCTTCCGTAAAACACAACTCCCCTGAATCCTGCTATGCAAATCACAAATTACTAATATAGTATTTTATATTTTATTCATTGATTTTGTTTTTAAAAAAAAATCGTAATGAAAAATCGCACTATTCTGTCTATTGCCACCACGTTTGGTTAAAACATGTATTCCTAGTAAAAGTGATTCTATTGTAACACAGCAGGGAGGGGGTTAATCCTCCCTGCATGGAAGAAAACATGTGCGAATGCACATTTGGGTTAATTGTTAATTATCCCCGGCACCTGGTAATTATTGTTAAATTAGGACCAGGTGCAGGGTATATAAGGGGTGCAGTCAGTCTGCTCGGGGCTGCTGTATAGAAGGAGACAGCAAGGTGTGCTCTGTTTCCAAGCAGTCGGCAAGTGAAGCGTTTCTGTGGGTTTTGTTTGGTGGGGAAACGGCTTAGCCGTCCTACTTGTAGTCAGGGTGTTCCTGAAAGTTAAGTTAGTGCTCGTAAAGAGCTAGGTGTTTGTTTTTGTTTTGTATTTCTGTTTGTTTTATTAAAAGTGAACTCCCAATTTCTGTGTCTGGGTCAATTTTTAAAGGGGCAACGAACTCGAGTGGGTGAAGGACGTTACACTATATTATATTAATATTAATTAATATTAATATATGAATGTCTGTTGCAGGCAAACGTTTTTTAAGAGTTTAATTTTCATCGAGTTAGCGACCGATGTGTAAAGCGCCTGATTGTCACAGTGCGGGCGGCATGATAGCAGCTTAGCAGCGGTGTTCTGGAGCTGCAAAACCGTGGAGTTAGACTTGAACAACGCCTATTACAAACTCGACTCGTCTTTTAAAAAACTCAAACTCAACGAGTTAAGTAACCCCCTACTCTTTAAAATCATATTTGCCATTTTAAATACGAAAGCATTGTAAAGTATTGACATGTCCTAATAAATGTGAAATTCGAACAATTTATACGAGACAGTCCGCTAAACGATAGGAGAAACAAAACAAGGAAAGTCATGTGTGAAAACACTGACAAATATTACCACAGTAATGATCTGACTGGATCTTTACAAAGCTTGATCCCGTGTCTCAATCAGCTTGGCTTAGTGTGGAATCACATTGTTATGCAGATAAAAGAGCGAATAGTATTTTATTTAGTTAGGTCATTTAATATTGTATTTATCTGCATTTTTATTTAATTCATATTCAGTATTCAGGTTAATATTACTTTTCCATGTCTCCGATCAACACACACAAATAAACATGCTTTTGAAACACGCAACCGGGTGAAACATGTTCCCTATTCTGTAGTGATGGAACGACAATCACAATTCTACGCTTCTGAAGATGATTATAGTGATAGTACAGTGATTTTCCGTGCTGCCTTCTGTATGAGTCTTGATAAAGTCAACAGCCCCCCCCCCCCCCCCACACCAATAAGAAATAGAACAGTCCATTTTTTTTTATCTTCGTCAACAACCGTAAAACCGCCATCGTGTATTTTATGAACGTTAGAATATTTCACTGTTATGACCATTAATACACGATGAAGAGGAGGAGTGTAGAAGATGTTTTTGTTCATGTCGGTAAGACGATAGTGACACAATCATATGCTTCTTGTATGTTTTGTAAGGCACAGATAAAGTTATCAATTTTATACAACAGGCCTATTACTAAGATTTTTTTTTAGTATTTGTGATTCGCATAGCAGGATTTAGGGGAGTTGTGTTTAACAGTAAGTGGTTCGGTTTTTTTTATGTAGCAAGAAATATTGGCGTGTCCTCGTCCCTGTATTATTAACTGTGTTCTTTTGAGAACAGAATATTGTATTTGGGAGGATTTTTTTTTGGTATATTGTGTTCTGTATTCTGTCAAGGGATTCCAGTATTATTTGTTTTACACTTGTGTCCACACTGCTTTTAGCATGATGTGGAAAATTAAAACCAGGTAAAGGCGATCATCCAAATGAAGCTGAAGCTCTAATGGATAACGACACAGAACGCATGTACAGCGCTGAAACACGACGTTTAAAAAACACTGTACTGATGAACCTCGTCATCTTAATATCAGCATCACAAGGGTATCCGTGGATTATAATTTATGACGTCACAGAAACCCTGTCTGGAATTATATTCCTGTAACTCACCAAAGATCATCTATCTATCTATCGAAGTCATTGTATTTATCTTGCTCTTAATTGTATTAATACTTGTACTGTGATTCTTGAAATGTATTTTTGTTTATGACTGTAAGTCGCCCTGTATAAGGGCCTCTGCTAAGAAATAATAATAATAATAATAATAATAATAATAATAATCTATCTATCTATCTATCTATCTATCCGCATATTAAAGAACTGTGTAGTCATAATCAACGCTACTACTAAAATAATGTTAACAACAACAACAACAACAATTATCATACCACTATTATTACTACTACTACTACTGGCACTTTTTCAGAGCTCCTCCAATTCAAACAGTTTGTGGAAGGGTGATGGACAACTCACTGACACACAGGAGATAGAACTTTATTTGAAACGCCCTTGGTGCATAGATTTATTTCAGCCAGAAGGTGGCACTGTGATTCTACTCAGGGCGCAACCTGATAGCAGCGATGATACAAGGCTGGCCGTTCACTCGTGGTGCGCATAGTGTTAGACTGGGGGCTGGACGCGGGTGTGGTGCACACAGTGTTAGACTGGGGGCTGGACGCGGGTGTGGTGCACACAGTGTTAGACTAGGGGCTGGACGCGGGTGTGGTGCACACAGTGTTAGACTAGGGGCTGGACGCGGGTGTGGTGCACACAGTGTTAGACTAGGAGCTGGACGCGGGTGTGGTGCACACAGTGTTAGACTCGGGGCTGGACGCGGGTGTGGTGCACACAGTGTTAGACTCGGGGCTGGACGCGGGTGTGGTGCACACAGTGTTAGACTGGGGGCTGGACGCGGGTGTGGTGCACTCAGTGTTAGACTGGGGGCTGGACGCGGGTGTGCTGCGCACAGTATTAGACTAGGGGCTGGACGCGGGTGTGGTGCGCACAGTGTTAGACTCGGGGCTGGACGCGTGTGTGCTGCGCACAGTATTAGACTAGGGGCTGGACGCGGGTGTGCTGCGCACAGTGTTAGACTGGGGGCTGGACGCGGGTGTGGTGCGCACAGTGTTAGACTCGGGGCTGGACGCGTGTGTGCTGCGCACAGTATTAGACTAGGGGCTGGACGCGGGTGTGCTGCGCACAGTGTTAGACTGGGGGCTGGACGCGGGTGTGGTGCACACAGTGTTAGACTAGGGGCTGGACGCGGGTGTGGTGCGCACAGTGTTAGACTAGGGGCTGGACGCGGGTGTGGTGCGCACAGTGTTAGACTCGGGGCTGGACGCGGGTGTGGTGCACAGTGTTAGACTGGGGGCTGGACGCGGGTGTGGTGCGCACAGTGTTAGACTGGGGGCTGGACGCGGGTGTGGTGCGCACAGTGTTAGACTCGGGGCTGGACGCGGGTGTGGTGCACAGTGTTAGACTGGGGGCTGGACGCGGGTGTGGTGCACTCAGTGTTAGACTGGGGGCTGGACGCGGGTGTGCTGCGCACAGTATTAGACTAGGGGCTGGACGCGGGTGTGGTGCGCACAGTGTTAGACTCGGGGCTGGACGCGTGTGTGCTGCACACAGTATTAGACTAGGGGCTGGACGCGGGTGTGCTGCGCACAGTGTTAGACTGGGGGCTGGACGCGGGTGTGGTGCGCACAGTGTTAGACTGGGGGCTGGACGCGGGTGTGGTGCGCACAGTGTTAGACTGGGGGCTGGACGCGGGTGTGGTGCGCACAGTGTTAGACTGGGGGCTGGACGCGGGTGTGGTGCGCACAGTGTTAGACTGGGGGCTGGACGCGGGTGTGGTGCGCACAGTGTTAGACTGGGGGCTGGACGCGGGTGTGGTGCGCACAGTGTTAGACTGGGGGCTGGACGCGGGTGTGGTGCGCACAGTGTTAGACTGGGGGCTGGACGCGGGTGTGGTGCGCACAGTGTTAGACTGGGGGCTGGACGCGGGTGTGGTGCGCACAGTGTTAGACTGGGGGCTGGACGCGGGTGTGCTGCGCACAGTGTTAGACTGGGGGCTGGACGCGGGTGTGGTGCGCACAGTGTTAGACTGGGGGCTGGACGCGGGTGTGGTGCGCACAGTGTTAGACTGTGGGCTGGACGCGGGTGTGGTGCGCACAGTGTTAGACTGGGGGCTGGACGCGGGTGTGGTGCGCACAGTGTTAGACTAGGGGCTGGACGCGGGTGTGGTGCGCACAGTGTTAGACTAGGGGCTGGACGCGGGTGTGGTGCACACAGTGTTAGACTCGGGGCTGGACGCGGGTGTGGTGCACACAGTGTTAGACTGGGGTCTGGACGCGGGTGTGGTGCACTCAGTGTTAGACTGGGGGCTGGACGCGGGTGTGCTGCGCACAGTATTAGACTAGGGGCTGGACGCGGGTGTGGTGCGCACAGTGTTAGACTCAGGGCTGGACGCGTGTGTGCTGCGCACAGTATTAGACTAGGGGCTGGACGCGGGTGTGCTGCGCACAGTGTTAGACTGGGGGCTGGACGCGGGTGTGGTGCGCACAGTGTTAGACTGGGGGCTGGACGCGGGTGTGGTGCGCACAGTGTTAGACTGGGGGCTGGACGCGGGTGTGGTGCGCACAGTGTTAGACTGGGGGCTGGACGCGGGTGTGGTGCGCACAGTGTTAGACTGGGGGCTGGACGCGGGTGTGGTGCGCACAGTGTTAGACTGGGGGCTGGACGCGGGTGTGGTGCGCACAGTGTTAGACTGGGGGCTGGACGCGGGTGTGGTGCGCACAGTGTTAGACTGGGGGCTGGACGCGGGTGTGGTGCGCACAGTGTTAGACTGGGGGCTGGACGCGGGTGTGGTGCGCACAGTGTTAGACTGGGGGCTGGACGCGGGTGTGGTGCGCACAGTGTTAGACTCGGGGCTGGACGCGGGTGTGGTGCGCACAGTGTTAGACTGGGGGCTGGACGCGGGTGTGGTGCGCACAGTGTTAGACTCGGGGCTGGACGCGTGTGTGCTGCGCACAGTATTAGACTGGGGGCTGGACGCGGGTGTGCTGCGCACAGTGTTAGACTGGGGGCTGGACGCGGGTGTGGTGCGCACAGTGTTAGACTGGGGGCTGGACGCGGGTGTGGTGCGCACAGTGTTAGACTGGGGGCTGGACGCGGGTGTGGTGCGCACAGTGTTAGACTGGGGGCTGGACGCGGGTGTGGTGCGCACAGTGTTAGACTGGGGGCTGGACGCGGGTGTGGTGCGCACAGTGTTAGACTGGGGGCTGGACGCGGGTGTGGTGCGCACAGTGTTAGACTGGGGGCTGGACGCGGGTGTGGTGCGCACAGTGTTAGACTGGGGGCTGGACGCGGGTGTGGTGCGCACAGTGTTAGACTGGGGGCTGGACGCGGGTGTGGTGCGCACAGTGTTAGACTAGGGGCTGGACGCGGGTGTGCTGCGCACAGTGTTAGACTCGGGGCTGGACGCGGGTGTGGTGCACAGTGTTAGACTGGGGGCTGGACGCGGGTGTGCTGCGCACAGTGTTAGACTGGGGGCTGGACGCGGGTGTGCTGCGCACAGTGTTAGACTGGGGGCTGGACGCGGGTGTGGTGCGCACAGTGTTAGACTAGGGGCTGGACGCGGGTGTGGTGCACTCAGTGTTAGACTGGGGGCTGGACGCGGGTGTGGTGCGCACAGTGTTAGACTGGGGGCTGGACGCGGGTGTGGTGCACTCAGTGTTAGACTGGGGGCTGGACGCGGGTGTGGTGCGCACAGTGTTAGACTGGGGGCTGGACGCGGGTGTGGTGCACTCAGTGTTAGACTGGGGGCTGGACGCGGGTGTGCTGCGCACAGTGTTAGACTGGGGGCTGGACGCGGGTGTGGTGCACACAGTGTTAGACTAGGGGCTGGACGCGGGTGTGGTGCACTCAGTGTTAGACTGGGGGCTGGACGCGGGTGTGGTGCGCACAGTGTTAGACTGGGGGCTGGACGCGGGTGTGGTGCACTCAGTGTTAGACTGGGGGCTGGACGCGGGTGTGCTGCGCACAGTGTTAGACTAGGGGCTGGACGCGGGTGGATGCAGTCCACTCACTTTTTTTGGACACAGTCCACCCACTGTTTTTGCTGAAACAGCATTTTCCACAGTCCATCTTCATTGTTATTTGTCTTGAATAGCCTATTTGATTTCTCCCCAATACTTAATCCTTTAATGTTCCTCACGCGACTTTTCCTTTTATGCGTCTGCGCATGCTCTCTGGCTAAACAGTCACTGGAGTCTTGCACTGAAATTGATAAGCGGCACCGTAAACTGAAATTCATGTGACAACTGTTTTTTAAATGGAGGAATACATATTTTAAAGAACGTTATCATATAATAATAACATGTTTTGATTAATTTAATACATTTCTAAAGTAAACTAAGTGAATAATAGCATAACAGCTGACCTTGTTTTTTTCTTCCAAAACTGACAAACTAAACACTGTGACAGACTCGATGATAAACAGCATTTACTCCACAACAGGCACTGCCTCCCTCATCGGTCCTGCGTTCCCAGCAAGATCTCTCGATTTGCTGAAAATAATTGTGAAAGCTTATAATACAGCAGAAGTTATTTAATATCCTGTCTGTGTATACGAAGACACTGCACACTCGTTTTTACTAGGCTATAATATAAAGCCTTCTGTTCTTTATTTTATTGCATACATTTTGTGTATTGCATATATTTAATTGTGACCTGTTATTTTGTCAGATTTTAATGTGTTTTTTTTTCTCTTTTTTTAATTTTATTTGCTTGTTTCTTGTTTCTGTGATGTCTGTATGGTCTTTATAGTTGTTGTTGCAAAAGAGCTTTGGGATACTATATTGTATGTAAAAGGGCACACGTGTTTGGTTGTTATCAGATTTTTTTAAGCTTTAGTTTTTATTTGCGACCTGCATGGTCTTTTTTTATGGCTTTTTAATTGTAAAGAGCTTTGGGATCCTTATAATGAAAGACGCTATCTAACACAGATTATGATGACCGTTATTATTATTATTAGTAATAGTATTATTATCAATCAATAACACACCGATGATGGAAAGCAGGAAGGATGTTCTCATTACAGTGGACATGTTACTTCACGGTCTTGTTAGTTGCCTCTCTTTTTGTGGAAGATATATCTTTTTTCTCTGGTTTTAAATAATCCTTGTCTAATCCTAACGTTGTTTTAAACATTATACCAGACATTTAGTGTATTTAATAACTGTTTTTATTTGTTTTATTTTTTAAACACTTTTCTATGGGACCAGTTAGGAGATCTGAATTGTCAGATTGTTTTCCAAATGGTTTCATGTGCGCACAACCGGCATTAACATTTTTGAAAATCCGATATTGCCGAATATATCCTTGCAGCCAAATAATATATAACAGGCAAGGATAGCCCTCCTAGTTTTGAGTCTCCTTTTTTATTCTGGGCTGGGAACCTTCCATAGACAATCTACCCAACAGTGAGATTGGCAGAATTTTACAGTTTAGCGTGTTCTGCTATTAATTCAAATTATTATACTGATTATTGTTAGCCTAAAACTTAATATAATATAATTCTTTATATGCAAATTAACATTTTCCCATCCATGGCCATGGCCAAGGTGGTCAGACCGTCGACCATTGTGGCGACACACACTGCGGGTTGAGAGGGGTCTCGCAGTTGGGGGGATGTACATCTTCATAGAACTCATGGAGGGGTTGGGCAGCAGGGTCGTCCTTTCGAACATCCCACCTTTCTTAAAGGATGACCTTCTAAAGCCCCATCTTCAGGCCCTAGGGGAGCTGAAAACAGTGATCCACCCCACCCCCCTAGGGTGCAAAGACCAGCCCCTCTGCCACGTCCTGTCCTTCTGACGCCATGTTACCATCCACCTGGTGGGGATGGTAACTGTGTGATTTTTTTCTCCTCAAAGGAGGTGCGGTGCTACCACTGCAGAGACCTGGGGCACCAAAATAAAAGGTGCCCTAAACTCAAGCAGAGCGCAAACCCATCCACGCCAGCACCGCACACCTCCGAGTCATCTCCCCCTCAGGGCCCTCAAACAGGTATCTCGAGGGGGTCCTTAGGACTGGAGAGCCGGTCCTGCTGATTGAAACAAAGTTGCTGGACCCTCCTCAGCCTCCCCTCGAGAACAACCTGAGCAGGATCTCTGATTTCTCCTCGACCCCCCTCCGCTCTGCAATGAGGAGAACCCTGTACTATTTGTTAGATAGTTAATGGGAGTTTGTGTTAGCACCGCCTTTTTGATTAGGGGATGCTGATTAGTATTTTTTTCATCAGCTATTACATCAGCCATACCATCTTGAGTAAGCCTCATCTAGGATGATCTTAGAAGCTAAGCAAGGTTGGGCTTGGTTAGTACTTGGATGGGAGACCACCTGGAACACCATGTGCTGAGTGAAAGCTGATAGAGCCCTCCTGTTGGTCATCAAATAGGACTACTACTAATAATAAGAACAACATTTCTATTGAGGTTCCAATGTGATTGAGTATTCTGTTTTTTATTTTGTTTTGCTGTTTTTTATATTTGAAGCTTTCCCTCTATGAAGGTGATTAATAGAAAGTCTTCTCTTTCTAATGCAGAGTCTGCTGTGATGGGGGAGAGAGGGCTGCTCATCCTTCTGCTTGCAGGTGGGTTTCCTTTATTTCTGGTTTTCTTACTGTTTGCTTTGATATTTTCCACATTCTCTCTCAGAAAAGTTAACGCAGTTCTTAAAGCTGCAGTGTCCCTCAGTCACGTTCACTGTGAAACTAACATGTGATTCCTGGGTGTCTGTGTGTTTACTGCACTGCTCCACTGCTACAGAGCAGACCTGGCTGCTGTTATATCTGCTCAGCTCAGCACAAGCTATTGATCGGTACTGTGGGGGGTATATGGAGGCTGTCTGTCTGTCTGTCACACCTACATTGTTACAAATGTGTAGCGAACCGCTTGTCCACTTAAGACGAAATTTTGGTTTGAAACTGGAAAATGAATGGTTATCATGCACAGGCATGATGGAAAATACTGTATAGTGACTGCTTCTTTTTTCTTTAATTCTCTGTGCAAACTCCCTGGCAGAACATGTAAAATCAAACCATGCTCAGTTGTTAGTGCTGTGGAAGAGCAGGCTGGAAATGTCTGCTCCGCTCCCTCGCTCCATATACAATGTGCTCGCTCTGCTCCGCACACAGCCTGGCACCGTGAGCTGTCAAGGCTGATTGATGGGCTATCAGGAGGTTCATTGAAACAATAGAAATGTCAACAGACCACTCACTTGAGGAATGCAGACTGATATAATCAAACTTCAATACATGTCTGCAAGTCCTGACTGATGAATACAAATAATACAACAACACCTCATTGTTATAATATGTTTTCTATGTAGCGGTCAGTTTGACTGCTCCTGGTCGGAATAGGTATGACAGTATTTTATCTCACTAATTTTTGGAGCGACGCGATTCTTTCTTTGTCAAGGTAATTAGTACATAGATTTAGGAAAAGTCAGGAAAGCACAGCTCTGTATCTTAATATTTAAATTAAAATCCAAAAAACGGTCAAAATGACCACCTTGCTCGTTCTAGTGTTAATCATGTTGTTTTTTCTTTATCAGGGTTTTGTGTGCCTGCATACAACCAGATCAGAAAACACGTGTTTGTGGAAACTAAGAAGAGTTGGTCTGAAGCTCAGAGGTACTGTAGAGAGAAGCACACAGACCTGGCCACTGTGCGCAGCCAGGAAGAAGCAAAGCAGCTCTTAAATATTACAGGAGCTTCTCTCTGGGGTTCCTGGATCGGGCTGTATCGTGATGACACACAGAACTGGCAGTGGTCTAACAGCGATGATGTCATCTACTCCAACTGGAGGGCAGACGTCTTCTGTGCTTCAGTCAATTCAGACGGAAAGTGGACTGATTTACCCTGCAACCTTCAGGAAGCCTTCATGTGCTACAAAGGTAAAGACGTAATTGTTGCTATATTGCAATTGATTATTCATTCATTTTAGTTGTTATAATTATTAAGCATCCCTGTGAGGGGAGCTTGTATGAGTTTGCAAATCCACCCACTCCTACAGCTGCTAATATCTCAAAAACTATTTCAGCTTGCAAATATTTTCAGTCAAAACCCTGAATACAAGTTGCCCTTGAAAGGATACAAAAACATACAGTTATTAGATGTGTTTGGTGTGTTTCAGAGGCAGTTCCAAAAGATACCTACATTTCATTAGTGATAGATGGATGGAGCTATAACACTGTTCCCCCCCTCTGGTGAGGTGTAGGGCGTCAGGTTTACCTTCCCCTCTGGGCTGGGGTTTGCTGTGTGAAGGTTGAAATCTTCTCTGGGAGTTCTGTGGCAGCTCATTTCTTTCAGATTCAGGAAAGTCAGGCTCTGCTTCATCTCCTAGTACCCGAGTGCTGCTGGTATTGGGCCGGGTATCTGTATATTTCACCATACTCTCCTTTAGCTTCCAGGATGGTGGGCATTGAGTTGTCTGCATTTACCACTGCGCTCATGGCAGCTCTGACCTCTGCAGACAGGTTACGTATGAACAGCAGCTTGAAGCTCTTGTCTACATTGTCCCCTGGATGTGCTTCACCTGCATAGTAAAGGAGTTTCAGTTCCTTGTAGAAGTCTCTCGGGTCCTCATCCTTCTTACATTGTCTGAGACAGGCTGTGTGCAGGGCTGTGCAGGGATCACCATACTTGGAGCATTTCCCTGTTAAGGCAGCGCACAGTTTCTCAACATTTTTCCTGGTCCACTCCTGTACTGTGTCTACAAATGTGAGAGAGAGCAGTCTGGCCTTATTATGCAGATCACTTGTCAATCCCCAGTCGTTGATAATGTCCCTGATATGACTGGTGTGTTCCTCAGTGGTGATGCTCTTTTTAGCTGCTGATAGTTGACGCTAACTTGTGGTGTAAACCATTAGTTCTCAGTTCAGGTTGGCGTGCTTCACCATTGCACATTGCAGAGTTGTAGACTGGGCTCTGGGCTCACCAGGGACTTGCCTTCTGGGTTGTGCAGTGTATTCAGGAAGTGAGGTCATGCTCTGAGCAGTGCTTAGAACAGCTTCTTGCAGACGTTGGTCTATCCTGGAGCTGTGCTACTTCCCTGTAGAGTTTTTACCAAGTCCTTCAGGCTCTCTGCCTCAGTATTGTTCACAATTGGAGAGGATGTTTTAACTCTAAGTAAAAGTATTTGAGTTGGAATCAGGTTCCGATGACCCTTTCAGAGCCTGCAAATCTCTGCTTTTACTTTCCTGAGCTCCTCCTCTCCATGTTCTAGCTCTGCGTGGAGCCTGGGAATGTCCTCCTCTTGTTGCAGCAGCGTGCTTAGTGGTTTATTTGATGCTCCATCTGTTGCTGGAGATCTTCGATCTGTTCCTCTCTGTTCTGTAAATCCTCGGCTGCAGTGCTTAGTTCAAGTTCACCCACTCTCCTCTCCAATCTTGTTACATCGGAAGTAAGGGAGGAAGTTAGGGTTTTTCTTCTGGACCATGTCCTTTTGGATTTCAACATCAAAAATGCCTCCTATTTTCTGTTCTGAATGCCCCTTTATCTAATCTCCATTTATGACCCCTGGTCCTTTTTTCTTTTTTCAAGTCAAAGAAGTCCCCCGGGTTGACATTGTCAATACCTTTTAGGATTTTGAATGTTTGAATCAGATCGCCGCGTAGTCTTCTTTGTTCAAGACTGAATAGATTCAATTCTTTTAGCCTGTCTGCATACGACATGCCTTTTAAACCCGGGATAATTCTGGTTGCTCTTCTTTGCACTCTTTCTAGAGCAGCAATATCCTTTTTGTAACGAGGTGACCAGAACTGAACACAATATTCTAGGTGAGGTCTTACTAATGCATTGTAGAGTTTTAACATTACTTCCCTTGATTTAAATTCAACACTTCTCACAATATATCCAAGCATCTTGTTAGCCTTTTTTATAGCTTCCCCACATTGTCTAGATGAAGACATTTCTGAGTCAACATAAACTCCTAGGTCTTTTTCATAGTTCCCTTCTTCAATTTCACTATCTCCCATATGATATTTATAATGCACATTTTTATTGCCCGCATGCAATACTTTACACTTTTCTCTATTAAATTTCATTTGCCATGTGTCTGCCCAATTCTGAATGCTGTCGAGATCATTTTGAATGACCTTTGCTGCTTCAACAGTGTGGGCCACTCCTCCTATTTTTGTGTCGTCTGCAAATTTAACGAGTTTGCTTACTATATCAGAGTCTAAATCATTAATGTAGATTAGGAATAGCAGAGGACCTAATACTGATCCCTGTGGTACACCACTGGTTACCTCACTCCATTTCGAGGTTTCTCCTCTAATCAGTACTTTTTGTTTTCTACCTGTTAACCACTCCCTAATCCATGTGCATGCATTTCCTTGAATCCCTACTGCGTTCAGTTTGAGAATTAATCTTTTATGCGGGACTTTGTCAAAAGCTTTCTGGAAATCTAAATAAACCATGTCGTATGCTTTGCAGTTATCCATTTTCAATGTTGCATCCTCAAAAAAGTCAAGTAGGTTAGTTAGACATGATCTCCCTTTCCTAAAACCATGCTGGCTGTCTCCCAGGATATTGTTACCATATAGGTAATTTTCCATTTTGGATTTTATTATAGTTTCCATAAGTTTACATATAATAGAAGTCAGGCTTATTGGTCTGTAGTTACCTGGTTCGGTTTTGTCTCCCTTTTTGTGGATCGGTATTATGTTTGCTATTTTCCAGTCTGTCGGTACAACCCCTGTGTCAAGAGACTGTTGCATGATCTTGGTTAGCGGTCCCGTACCTGGGATTGAACCCACAACCTTCTGGTTAAGAGTCCAGAGCCCTAACCACGACGCCAAACTGTGATATATATATATATATATATATACACACACACACACACACACACACACACACACACACACACACACACACACACACACACACACACACACACACACACACACACACACACACACACACACACACACACACACACACACACACACACACACACACACACACACACACACACACACACACACACACACACACACACACACACACACACACACACACCATATACCATATACCATATACCTCGAATTTAAAACTTTCTCACCATCAATTTGAGGGAAAAATTAAACATCAAATAAATCTGCATTTACAAAGATCCACCCTCAATTACGCTCGTGGTGCAAACACAATCCTCTGTGAAAACAAGTGCAGTGATGTTGTCCGGTTTAGGGCTGGCCTTTGGCGACAGCTCCGAATCATGTTAGCTGTCTAATGTCAACGTAAACAACGAAGCAGGCAACACATTCAAACAATTGCACAGCCAATATTCCATTAAACAACGTTACGACAAGGCATTTAGACAACAATTCATCAATGAACTAACTAATAACATTTGAGTCAAAGCAACTTCTAGAGATTTCACTGTAAGAGATTCTCTTCTAATCTCTTAGCTTAGAAACTCAAGGCTGTAGGGCACATCCTCCACTCCACACGGAGTGCCTTCACCGAATGCACCACTCGGGAGCTCCTATTGGTTTACCCTTTTAACCCCATTTAGACCCTCTATTATCTATTTATTTATTTATTTATTTAGCAGACGCCTTTATCCAAGGCGACTTACAGAGACTAGGTTGTGTGAACTATGCATCAGCTGCAGAGTCACTTACAACTACGTCTCACCGGAAAGACGGAGCACAAGGAGTGACTTGCTCAGGGTCACACAATGAGTCAGTGGCTGAGGTGGGATTTGAATTGGGGACCTCCTGGTTACAAGCCCTTTTTTTAACCACTGGACCACACAGCCTCCAAATGATTGATTCTCATATTACTGATTCTCATTGAACATCGAAACAGGAGTAAATTAGCCAACTAAAAAATATACTTCTGGCATAACAGGTTTCTGAGAATTTTGCCCCATGTTTTTAAATAACACACAGATGTACTTGACTGTAGACAGGATGCAGTTTGTGATAAGTTGTAGGATTGATGAAAACACACAAGTTTGTTTTGGGTTCAGTGCCAGCTCACCTCCACAGCTCCCAGCCTCTCAGCTTCTGTTTGTTTGTGTTTACAGAGACCAGCAACATAACTGAGAGATACACCCTGATTGAAGAACTGAAAACCTGGACTGAAGCTCAGCAGTACTGTAGAGAACACCACACCGACCTTGTCAGTATAAAGAACGCCAGTGAAAATGAAGACCTAGTGAAGAAAGCGCAGGGCAAGCCCTTCTGGATAGGCCTGTTCAATGAGCCCTGGAAGTGGTCACACCAGGGGGATAACTACACATTTCACAACTGGAACTATGGGGAACCAAACAATAGGGGAGGGGATGAGAACTGTGTGATGATGAGTAAGACTGGTGAATGGACTGACACTGGCTGCAATTATCAGAACTCCTTCTTCTGCTGTGAGGGTGAGGACCCTGTTCAGACTGTGTTCTCATTTAATTCAGTGTAAACCTGCAGGTTGAAAGAGGGAAGCATGATTAGATCTCTTCAGTCGGTCCTGGTTGTGACAAATCTACCAGTTTCCACTTTGAGAATCAATCACAGAGGGTCTAAATGGGGTTAAAAGGGCAATAAAAACCCCAGTTATATTTCCTTAGGCTTTAAGGTATTGTGCTGTGCTGTGCAATATCGTATAATAACAAGACATGTACCTTTACACCTTCTAAAATAACATTAGCATTGATTGACAGTGAACTGAGTTTTTCTCACATCGATTTCTTTGTCTACCTGGTGTTTCCATGACCTTCGTCACTCATGCCAGAATGATACTCATGTTACAGTACAAACCACAAGCATGTTAGTATATTTATTATCACCATACAGTTCTACTAGTGTCCCACATTCTTACAGGACCAGTAATCTGTGACTGTTGGTTCCATTTCCAGTGGAAATCTTTTCTCTGAAGAACACGTTTTCACTCATCTTTATTGTGCTGTCCCCTCTCCCCAGGCGGCTCCTCTGGTCAGTGTTTCTATGAAGGAGCTTGGAAGACATGGCAGGAAGCTCAGAGCTACTGCAGAAACCAAGGTAGAGACCTGCCCACCATTCAAGACCAGGCCAGGGTTAATGAGCTTATAGGTCTTATACCTTCATATAGTAACTGGTATTGGATTGGGCTGCATCGTGATAAAGAGAACTGGCAGTGGTCCAGTGGAGGTGATGTCATCTACTTCAACTGGGGACGATACCTCTTCTGTGCTTCAGTCAATGCGGAGGGAGAGTGGGAGGATTCACTCTGCAGTCAGGGAAACTATTTCATGTGCTACAGCGGTGAGTTGAGATTCAATTCCTTTGTTAATGAAACAGCTGACTGGACTGGGGGTTGAAGCCAGGTCCCCTGGATACTGCACAGGGGCCATAATCTTGAAATGTTCAAAAGAAGAAACATCTTCTCAAATACAGTATGTTTCTAAGTTTATTATTAAGAAAAAATGTTAAGAAGATGTGTTATTCATAACAGTTTTTTATGATTGTTTTTCCTTCATAAGAAACTTAAGAAAATGTGAATTCTTCAAAGAAATGTTCTTATTGTTTTGTTTAGATTGTTTATATTCCAGACAGCAAAATCTTAAATATGTAGCCCTTATTAGACATGTAGAAGGAATATGTTTAACAGTTAAATAACTATTTGTATTAGAATAAAAGGTGATAAAGAGGGTTGTAGCTTTGCTGTATTGTGTGTAGTGGGCTGAACCTCACATGACTGATTCGTTTGTTATGCAAATGAGGTCTGACAGGTATTCTGCAATATATAAAAGTTGCATCTCCCTGTTACAAGTTAGTTTCAGTCACCGTGAGCAAAGAACAGACTTTCATACACAGCTGATAGCACAGCAGGTGCTCGGTTGGCAGGTGATTCCCTAACCAACACTAGGCTACATAAATGCCATGTTTCATGAGGTACAGCCTCCACAGTGATGAGCCAGTCTCGTTGCTCTTGTCAAATGTAACTTTTCTTTCTCTTCTAAACAGTGTTGTTGTGATCATACACTGGTGGTAGAGTTTGTTTTTAGAGATTTAGGTTAGCAGTTTTATCATCCCGCTTATCATACACAGGCAATCTTATGACATACGGGTCTCACACCACCACCGTGTACAATAAGACTGTACAATAACAACGATTATAGGAAATTATTGTTCACCATGTATAATAATATAAATAATTAATACCACAGCCACCGGAACTCTGCCTCAACCAATCAGGTTCCTAGTAGAGTGCTCATTATCATGCAGTCGACGCCCTCAGAGTTTAGAATGTTGAAACTGTCATTGGAACAGGCTGACTTCAAAACAGACAAATAGCAGCCAGTACAGGAAAGTACAGTACAGGGGGGGGGTCATAATGATACTGTTTGCTTCATATTGATTGTACATCGACTGTGAGGAAAATATGAATAAATTGAAAAAGAACGGTCATTATTCCTAAATCATTAAATGAACTCCCCCATCCCCCACTTTGCTATTAAATACTTTTCAGACATAAACTAAAGAGACTCCCATGCACTGCTAGAGATGCTGCTTTTCATGACCTTTATAGCTGAGCCGAGTGTGACTCGGGTTCAATCACTATACAACAGGAGAGCCAGCGCACTTCCACAGATGACATTGATTTTGATCTGCTGTTTGTGTTTACAGAGACCAGCACCATCACTGAGAGATACACCCTGATTGAAGAACTGAAAACCTGGACTGAAGCTCAGCAGTACTGTAGAGAACACCACACCGACCTCGTCAGTATAAAGAACGCCAGTGAAAATGAAGAAATAGTAAAGAAAGCGCAGGGCAAGCCCTTCTGGATAGGCCTGTTCAATGAGCCCTGGAAGTGGTCACACCAGGGGGATAACTACACATTTCACAACTGGAACTATTGGGAGCCAAACAATTGGGGAGGGGATGAGAACTGTGTGTTGATGAGTAACACTGGTGGATGGTTTGACTATAGCTGCCACTTTCAGTTGCCCTTCTTCTGCTGTGAGGGTGAGGACCCTGTTCAGACTGTGTTCTCATTTAATTCAGTGTAAACATTCAGGTTCAAAGAGAGAAGCCTGATTAGATCTCTTCAATAAATCCTAGTGGTGACAATTCTAGCAGTTTCCACTTTGAGAATCAATCACAGGCTCCCTGCTCAGGCTGATGGGATGGTCAATATCCTTCCAGAGGTAATGGGGTGATGTGGATTGCAGCTATCAGTACCCCTGGTTCTGCTGTGACTGAAGGCTCCCTGTTCAGTCTGTGCTCTTGTTCAGCTCAGTGTTTGCACCCCAGTCTGTGAGCAGGGACTCAGAGGCTCAGTCCATCTGATCCTACAGTAGCTGTCTGACCTCCAGAGCAGGACAGGGTGTAGCCTAGAGATCTGAAGAACCAGAATCCAGCCCGGTCATTAAGAGTGTGAGAGGGAGCAGCTCCCCCTCATTGTTATACCCAGGAGAGACGTGTGCTGTGATAAACATTCTTACTGTCTATTTATTATATTAATTTGAAAACAATAAACCATGTCATTGTCAGCATTGCCCTGGTGGAGACAGCAGCATAGACACAGTTTCATTGAAATGCATTTGAACAATACACTTGAAACAGGAAACACTAAATCTTGTTGTTGTGTGTTTTCTCCGGTCTCTCAAGGTATGCAGTGTAATCACTTCAGTGGATTCACAAACCACAGTAGAATGGCAATCTCATGTGTCATGTGAACCACTAGACCCCCCTGTGTCTGCTGGTTTTCATTCCAACTGAGCTCTCAGTTACTTAACTAGACCCTTAATTGAACTGATAATTTACTTAATTAGACCTTTTAACTTGTTTTCAAATCTTAAACAGTTGCATATTTCAAGTTAGCTATAACATTTGACAAGTAACTTGAACTGCAACTGTTTAAGAGCTGAAAACAAGTAAAAATGTCTAATTAAGCAAATTATCAGTTCAATTAATGGTCTAGTTAAGTAATTGAGAGCTCTGTTGGAATGAAAACCAGCAGACACAGGACCGAGTTTGAGAAGCCCTAATCTAAACCACTCACTGTAGACGTGTCAGTGCATTGAAATCCACACAAAAGAAAGGTAATGAGGTCTAAACTCGCATGCAAGCATTCAAATGGTGCCTGACGGAAACATGTTTAAATCTGTTAAAAACTGCCCCAACATTAAACACTCATCTAAACATCTAAACACAAGAGTTCATCTTTGAAAGTCTACCTCTACACGTCTGCTTCTTGTGTTCTAGGTACCAGCACCTCACCTGAGCCCTGCACTTAACTCACGTTCTGTGCTGCACATTACAGACTACGTGGGTCTTATTGTTTGACATGGGGTTTATTTAATTATTCAGCTCAGTGTTTGCACCCCAGTCTGTGAGCAGGGACTCAGAGGCTCAGTCCATCTGATCCTACAGTAGCTGTCTGACCTCCAGAGCAGGGCAGGGTGTAGCCTAGAGATCTGAAGAACCAGATTCCAGCCCGGTCATTAAGAGTGTGACAGGGAGCAGCTACCCCTCATTGTTATACCCAGGAGAGACGTGTGCTGTGATATACATTCTTACTGTCTATTTATTATATTAATTTGAAAAAAATAAACCATGTCATTGTCAGCATTGCCCCAGTGGAGACAGCAGCATAGACACAGTTTCATTGAAATGCATTTGAACAATACACTTGAAACAGGAAACACTAAATCTTGTTGTTGTGTGTTTTCTTTACAGATTCAGACCCCACAAGCCCCCCTTCCACTCCGGTCTCTCAAGGTATGCAGTGTAATCACTTCAGTGGATTCAGAACCACTGCATGAATCTGGCTTTGTTATAAACTTTCTTTTTTCTCTTTTTTCTATTTACAGAAGCAGAATCCTCGAGGCCCCCTTCCACTCCGGTCTCTCAAGGTATGTGCAGTTTGAAGATGGCAGTTTGTTCAGTGTGATTGACAGCCCACACCATGAGTTATAAATGAATCTCAGTGTTGTTATCAACCTCACTAATTCAACAGTGAGTTCACCATTGTATCAGTTCAATTTGAATGTGGCTTTGTAATAAATGACTTATTGTTTGAATTTATTAGCATTTATTTATTGCCCTGGTGAGGACAGCACCACACACACACACACTGACACACACACTGACACTCACACACACACAGACACACACATACACACTGACAAACACACACACACACTGACACAGACACACACACAAATACACACTGACACACACACTGACACAGACACACACACAAATACACACTGACACACACACAAATACTCGCACACACATACAAACGCACACACACACTGACACACACACAGAGACACACTGACACACACACACACACATACACTGACACATACACACACACACACACGCACACGCACACACACATACACACACAGGGTGTCGCTCATATATATTTAAACAATAATGTAGAAATGCAAATGATGTATTTTTACTCCTGCAAATCAAAACCTCTCAAGCCTTCTCTCATCAACAGCCTCTAAAGGTATGGACTGCACTAGTTCAGTTTGAATGTGGCTTTGTAATAAATTACTTATTGTTTGATTGTATTAGTATTTATTTATTGTCCTGGTGGAGACAGCAGCATAGACACAGATTCATTGAAATGCATTTGAACAATACACTTGAAACAGGAAACACTAAAACATGTCGTCGTGTGTTTTCTTTACAGATTCACACCCCACAAGCCCCTCTTCCACTCCAGTCTCTCAAGGTAAGCGCAGTTTGAAGATGGCAGTTTGTTCAGTGTGATTGACAGCCCACACCATGAGTTATAAATGAATCTCAGTGTTCTTATCAACCTCACTAATTTAACAGGGAGTTCACCATTGCCCTGCTGAGGACAGCACCACACACACACGCACACACACCCAGACACACACAACGTCACTCAAATATATTTAAACAATAATGTAAAAAGGCAAATTATGTATTTTTTACTCCTGCAAATCCAAACCTCTCAAGCCTTCTCTCAACACCAGCCTCTAAAGGTATGGAGTGCACTCGTTCAGTTTGAATGTGGCTTTGTAATAAATGACTTATTGTTTGAATTTATTATTATTTATTTATTGTCCTGATGGAGACAGCAGCATAGACACAGTTTCAATGAAATGCATTTGAACAATACACTTGAAACAGGAAACACTAAATCTTGTTGTTGTGTGTTTTCTTTACAGATTCAGACCCCACAAGCCCCCCTTCCACTCCGGTCTCTCAAGGTATGCAGTGTAATCACTTCAGTGGATTCAGAACCACTGCAGGAATCTGGCTTTGTTATCAACTTTCTTTTTTCTCTCTTTCTTGTTACAGAAGCAGAATCCTCGAGCCCCCCTTCCACTCCTGTCTCTCAAGGTAAGTGCAGTTTGAAGATGGCAGTCTGTTCAGTGTGACTGACAGCTCACCTCACGTGTCATGTGATCCACTAGACCAGAGAGGGCAAAAGTGGTCCCTTCCACTCCTGGTCTTTGTTCCAACCCTATTCTAAATTGTTTAATTAAACCAATTAAACCTCCATCCAGTTCCTGAAGTAGTTTACTGATCTCATTCCACCTGTTAAAGCTGGATTGGAATGGCCCTCCAGCACCGTGATTGGACACCCCTGCACTAGAGCTTTATAAGCTGTGGGAGAGTGTGTGCAACTATTCAGCAACAACACTAGGATAGCACAAGGTTGTCTTTCGGCTTGGCATCCTAATCCATAGTTACATTATATTGTACAGTACAAAGAATATGTCTTTTTAAACAAAATCTGACAGTCACCCTGCACTCATATGATTTTCTCATCAGTAGGCTGTGCTGCAGTGTGTACAGGTTACATTGTTGCATGTGAGATGCAAGTGCAGTCTGACTCACGGATAATCTGAACCACAGTGCAGGCTGATGGCAGCTGTAGAAGCACAATTTAAATATTACTGCAAACATTAAACCAACACTCATGATTGGCACATGAATAGCACGAGAGTCACACATCTAAAAGCCTATTAAAGTCAATTACATTATTATTATTATTATTATTATTATTATCGTTATCATTATCATCATCACCAGGCACTCCAGTCCCTGAGGAGCTCCACCTGATCTCTCACAGTATGGTCTGGCCGGAGGCTTGGCAGTACTGCAGGGATCGCTACACTGACCTAGTGAGCCTCACAAGCCTGGCTGCACAGAACAGAGTGTCGGAGCTCGTCAGGAACAGCACTGCATCGCGATTCTGGATCGGCCTGCACAGAACTGTTGTGTATGATAACTGGTACTGGGTTGCTGGTAAGGATAAGAAGGCCCGTCTAAACTACACTAACTGGGCCCCCGGGGAGCCCAACAATCCTTACTATGAGCACTGTGGGGAGATGGTGCTGCGGGAGGATGGGGGGGCTGAGTGGAATGATCTGTGCTGCTATGAACAGCTCCCCTTTATCTGTTTCAAAGATTAAAAACATCCTGAAAAGCTTTTACAGCAGTGGCTCTCAAACTATCTCCAGCTGGGACCCCTTTTAAAGGCACTTTAGTCTGAAAAAAAACATTTACTAAGAAAATGATAGAAATATCTCAATCTAAATTGTGTGAACATGGAATGTGTGAATAATAAAGCAGAAAGAAATCTCGTATCTGACAGAGTTTGCAATGCCATGTCTGCTCTCTATAAAGAGCTGCTCCAATGCACTGCAGTCATCGTGGATGGAAGGTCTGCTTGAGATGTGGTCATTAAAAACCTTTCTGTGACCTCCAGGGGGTCCCAACCCCCAGTCTGAGAACCACTGTCTCCACAGAACCCAGAGCTTTACTATAGAGTAGTGCAACAAAATACTACACATTCCTATCAAAGAGAATTCTCTGTAGCAATCTTTAATGATATACATCACTGTGATATTCCATTCCATACTTGTTTAATATCCTATTGTGTGTGTGTGTTCTGTACAAGGCTCGACATTAACGTACATTTGAAAGCATTTTGCTACCAAAACTCTTAATTTGCTACTAGTTTTTTCCATGCAGTAGCATTTTTCTGATCCCTTACGCTGCAGTTTATATGACCGACCCTGAGTGAACACGCCGATGAATAAATGAACAGCTTAAGTAACCACACGGACAAACTTCAGCGAGACACTCACGCATGCGCATATCTCAAAGCAGTGCAGAATTCTGTACGACAGCGCCCGGGGAAGATACACGTGAGGAACACAATGCAAATCATATTGAGTATAAATACTGTCACTAATCACAACGTGCATACAATTTAAAAGTTTATTTTATAGAAAAAAAGTAAAATTAAATAACTGATAAAACATAACAATGTTATAATATAACAGACAGTGACCTACAGGATATGAAGTTTATTCAGTGTCTATAAAATGCTAATTTAATCTGTATGGAGAATAGAGGCTCCAGTCTTGTTATAATGTTAATCCTGGTTTCACCCACGCGAAAAATGAACACATAATAGAGAGAGAATTATTACTTTATCAAAATTATGACTATGAAAAAAAATATATATACATATAATAAATAAAACAGGAGCAGATAGCTAGCTATAACGCTACCATGATCCAAGTAACATCTTCCTTGCTTTATCAGTACGAATAAGAGATGGGACACAATATTGAGGTGCATTAATTTATCTATCTATTCATTTATCTATCCAGGTTTCTTTTTAGGTGATAGGTATCTAGGTGATAGTTTAGGTTATTCAGTCTATTTAAAAGTCGGTAGCTGTTTTATTTTTTTAATATATATAATTATTAGTTGAATAAACCTCTACTAAATAAGCCCATTTTTTATTATTATTTGTTTATTTAGCAGACGCCTTTATCCAAGGCGACTTACAGAGACTAGGGTGTGTGAACTATGCATCAGCTGCAGAGTCACTTACAATTACATCTCACCCGAAAGACGGAGCACAAGGAGGTTAAGTGACTTGCTCAGGGTCACACAATGAGTCACTGGCTGAGGTGGGATTTGAACTGGGGACCTTCTGGTTACAAGCCCTTTTTTTAACCACTGGACCACACAGCCTCCTTTCCAGGCAGCTAGCAAATCCTCACTACTGCCTTAAAAAGATAGCTCTATGGCTCTATGATTCTCTATTGTTTCTGCTCCGAGCATGATCTCCTGTGCTTACTAACTATTCCAGCAATTGCGGCTTCTGAAAAGACTCCTCAAGGCTGATTGTGATGAAGCGAGGTGGGGAAGCATACAAGTGTTGCTCATACTTCAGTGTACAATGCTTCAGGGCTTCAGTGCGCTGCGCAACGCTAATATGCTTCCCCACCTCACTTCCTCACAATCAGCCTTGAGAAGTCTTTTCAGAAGCTGCTTCACTTGTTTTTTTTAGTTCAGGATCCTCAGCTGTTTAAAATGCAGCGCGTAGATAAACTGCTGCATCCTGGTACCTTTGCTGTGGCTCACTTGGTCTGATTGAGGACGCAGCAGCAGCTTGGTTTTAGTTATTATCATCAAGAACGCTGCCTTTGAAATATTTAGATGTTCCCAACTGAAGTATAAAACACAAGCAAACAAAAAGGGGTCCAGTGATAATATTGTGGGGTCAGTAAGCTTTCAAAAAATGAATCGGACCACCTTGGTTAGCAGTGCTTTAGTATAGGATAGAGGGGAGAAGCACAGAGGGGGGACGGGTTAACTTGCCATTCTCATTACTGTTTCTTTTAAGCACTTTCTTGTCTTTAAATATAACAATAGTTTTACAATATTGTGTTAGTTTTTACATAGTTAGAAGTTTTTATATATTTAAGAGCGTGTGTCTGTAGTTGGCCCTGTATGAGGTCATCAGCACCAGTATACAAAAACTCCACTTGGAAAACAAAAGAGAAAGAAACCTTTTATTTTCCTTGTTTGCACTTTTGTGTTGCTTCCCTGAGCTGCAGCAGAGCGGACAGTCATACCCTCTGCTGCTGCAGGTAGTGGCAGGAGTGAGCCTGGTTAGGGTTAGGCCTGTTTAGTGACATCAGAGTGACACAAAGAGGGCCAGAAAGCTTCAAGGAGGGAGGAAGCTTGTGTGCCTGCCTGCCTGCAGCTGAAACGACCTGCCTCTAGGGAATGCAAACAAACTGGACAGCCAACAAGGCCTGGTTTCTGATGAAGCAGATTGCACCTCATGCTGTTCTATTGAATGTAGTAAACAGGCACACTGTAGTTATATTTGAATATGATGCTGCAGTTTTAACTAAACAGGAAACATGTAATAGAGTGAGTCATAGCTCACTGTTTATAGTCTGTATTTCTGTGTGGATTTCTTGGGATTATAAGATTAATAAAGGTTTACTGTTTGAATCATCAGTCTTTTTGTTTCTTGATTTATGTATATATAACAAATATCACTATATCACTAAGAACTTCACAACATTTTAATCATCCTGAAATATAATCCACTGTTACAGAGGAGCTGGTCTAAACACAAAACTTTTGGAGTTATGCTGCCACCTACTGTTCCTACTGAGGTACTGCAGGATTTATAAAGATACTAGGCAAGATATCAACTATACTACTTTGCAGACAGCAACTTTGTTCTTCATATTTCAATTGGTTTATTCAGTATATGAATTGGTATATTTTAAAGATCATGTACAAAATAAAAAGGCTATACTGTTTAAAGTGATAAAAACACAATAATAGTACAACACTACACTTTGTACTATTATTATTTATTTATTTAAATAATACATACCAAGACCGAGACCAAGACCAAACGTACCAAGACCAAACATACTGAGACCAAGACCGAGACCAAATGTACCGAGACCAAGACCAAGACCAAGACCGAGACCAAACATACTGAGACCAAGACCGAGACCAAACGTACAAAGACCGAGACCAAGACCAAACATACAGAGACCGAGACCAAATGTACCGAGACCAAGACCGAGACCAAACGTACCGAGACCAAGACTGAGACCAAACATACCGAGACTGAGACCGAGACCGAGACCAAACGTACCGAGACCGAGACCAAACGTACAGAGACCGAGACCAAGACTGAGACCAAGACCAAACATACCGAGACCGAGACCAAACGTACCAAGACCAAGACCGAGACCAAACATACCAAGACTGAGACCGAGACCGAGACCAAACGTACCGAGACCGAGACCAAACGTACCGAGACCGAGACCAAACGTACAGAGACCGAGACCAAACGTACAGAGACCGAGACCAAGACTGAGACCAAGACCAAACATACCGAGACCGAGACCAAACGTACCGAGACCAAGACCGAGACCAAACGTACCGAGACCAAGACTGAGACCAAACATACCGAGACTGAGACCGAGACCGAGACCAAACGTACCGAGACCGAGACCAAACGTACAGAGACCGAGACCAAGACTGAGACCAAGACCAAACATACCGAGACCGAGACCAAACGTACCGAGACCAAGACCGAGACCAAACATACCAAGACTGAGACCGAGACCGAGACCAAACGTACCGAGACCGAGACCAAACGTACCGAGACCGAGACCAAACGTACAGAGACCGAGACCAAGACTGAGACCAAGACCAAACATACCGAGACCGAGACCAAATGTACCGAGACCAAGACCGAGACCAAACGTACCGAGACCAAGACTGAGACCAAACATACCGAGACTGAGACCGAGACCGAGACCAAACGTACCGAGACCGAGACCAAACGTACAGAGACCGAGACCAAGACTGAGACCAAGACCAAACATACCGAGACCGAGACCAAACGTACCGAGACCAAGACCGAGACCAAACATACCAAGACTGAGACCGAGACCGAGACCAAACGTACCGAGACCGAGACCAAACGTACAGAGACCGAGACCAAGACTGAGACCAAGACCAAACATACCGAGACCGAGACCAAACGTACCGAGACCAAGACCGAGACCAAACATACCAAGACCGAGACTAATTGTACCGAGACCAAAACCGAGACCAAGACCAAGACCGAGACCAAGACCAAACGTACCGAGACCAAACATAAACATATATTTTTGTTGTGACCAACTAAACTAAATTAATTTTTGCTAGAAGAATAAGAACAACAACAATGATAATAACTATTTATTTTTTGAAAGCTAATTTTCTTTTGATAAACCAAATAAACACAAAAAATGCAACAACTGAAAAATGTGTTCTATTGACTTTTTCCAGCTACAATCAATTCACTTACACACTACATACCCTGAAAAGGTGTATAAAAACATTTACATTAAATAGTTACATATAATTGGAAACATCTTAAAGAGGGTCCTGATCAAAATGGAAGACTTGACAGGTATGTACAGACAGTCATATTTCTCTGCATTTGTGTTACTCACACCATTTTGTTAAGGTAACTAATATATCACAGGAAATGTATTTGGTGGCAGGAGGACAGTTTGCTTCATGAGGGAGGCTGAGAGACGCTGTAGCAGCACGAAGTCTGATGTGTTAAATTTAGTAATTTGAATGCTGCTCTACAGTATAATGGCTACATTATGTTGTATAATAGCTGTCAATGTATACATGTGAGTGAAATTATTATTATTATTATTATTATTATTATTATTATTTTAATTTAGTCGTTGCCAATTTTTTTTTTTATTATTATTTTCTCCCCAGTTTGGAATGGACAATTATTTTTAGGCTCAGCTCACCGCTATCACCCCCACGCTGACTCGGGAAGGTGAAGATGAACACACGCTGTCCTCAGAAGCGTGTGCCTTCAGCTGACCACTTTTTTTTTAAACTGCGGACTCACCATGCAGCCACCCAAGAGCTACAGCGTCGGAGGACAACGCAGCTCTCGGGCAGCTTACAGGCAAGCCCGCAGGCGCCCGGCCAGACTACAGGGGTCGCTGGTGCGTGGTGAGCCGAGTACACCCTGGGCGACCTAAAACCTCCCTCCCCCCAGGCGGCGCTCGGCCAATTGTGCGCCGCCCCCTGGGAGCTCCCGTCCACGGTCGGCAAAGAAATAGCCTGGACTCGAACTCGCTATGTCCAGACTATAGGGCACATCCTGCACTCCACGTGGAGCGCCTTTACTGGATGCGCCACTTGGGAGCCCCATGTGAGTGAATTTTGAAGGATAAAAAAGGATATATGATAAAAGAGGAAATAAAATAATCTTGAATGTTTATGAATGAGACCAATCTGTGTGCTGCCTGCTATCAAGACCAAGACCAGACCCAACCCGACATGCCAAAACCAAGACCCAGACCAGACGTGCTGAGCCTGAGACCCAGACCAGACATGCCGAGCCCAAGACCCAGACCAAGACCAGACGTGCTGAGACCGAGACCAAGACCTTGACCTTAAAATGTGGCCTCGAGACTCCATCTCTGCTTCCGATTGATCCATTTCTCATTGTAAACAAAAACAAATCTTAGAACTGCCAACCGACACAGAATATAGCGAAAAATAATTCATACTGCTCAATCCTTTACTTGAACACATTACAATTCATAGCAATATAGAGTTAATATAAATGTAGTATAACTATGGAGATAGTGATATCTGGTAGCCCTTCTTGACACACAGCACATTGCGATCGTGTAGAAAGCAGCGGTCATTGTGTTATTATTATGAAGCACGCCGATGCACGTACAGTACAGGAGGACACCTGACAGTTTAACACAATGCAGTTCATGTACCGAGTTACAAACGGGACGGCGCTGCACAGAGCGGTACAAACTGTGCGATTCAAATCTCCTGCAGTACTACAGACGAGCCGCCGATATACTCATCTCTGATTAACCCAACATGAATACAAATCCGATCCGATCTCAGTCTGTTTCAAAGAGCGCTCAGAGTGACGGCGCCGGAGAGTCTGCGAGCAGCTTTAATAATAATGAATGATCCTGCTGTGTCTGCTCGAGTCTCGCATCAAACTCGCCATCCTCTATATAATATAAACACATTACACACCCCCGAACCACACACGGGGTTCCCAGAGGGTGCAGTGAATTCAATTCCAATAACTCACCGCTCTCTTTCTCTCTCTACCTTATATTTTTTCTGTTTTCTCGTGTCTTTTTCTCCAAGCAACCCAAACAATGTAACTTCCGATTCCGACTGGTGCACGGATTTAAAGATCCCCCCCATAGGGGAAACCAGTGCCTACATGTTGTTAAGTACCGGTTTGATAATACCTCACTTGGGGCTCACACCAGGGACTACTTCCAGTAAGAGATGTATAAACCATAGTGAACAAAATAAATAAAAACTTGCATTCATAACAAAAAACAAACATATTAGGCCCATATAAATCTACACACTTTTTGTGATGCTGGAACAGGGTATATATATATAAGGGGTGTTGATAATTTCACCCTAAACTTGCATACTGAAAGTAACATGTCAAAGCAAGAAGAAATCTAATCAGCAGAATATGCCTGTGTAATCACAACTCAGAGGCAGGCAGACCTATGGCATCACACATGGGACTACAGACACAGGCAAGGGATTCTGGGAATTGTAGTTTGTTTGCAGCATTGTGATGGACTAATTGTATAATGAGATGGCACCGTTATTGTAGGTGAAGTGTCTGTTATGCTCATTCGGCCCAGATTGATTAATTGAGAGAGAAACCAGAATAAGATCTGTAAATAATTGGCTAGAGGCAGAAAGAAAGGCAGAAGAAAACAAAACACCAAGGCAGGACTCGGACTAGAGAGATAGACATACCATCAATTTCCAATCGTCCTTCTTTTTATTGTCTTGTTAACCAAAGACACTGGCATCATAAAGAACATTATATGTTTTGACTTTAATAATTAAATTTTTTATTGATGTCGATTTTTTTTATTTCTGTTTTAATGTCTGCGTGAGCAAGACAGACAGTCTGACAGCCGCTACCTTTGACCTTATTTTTGATTGGTCCATTGCGATGCGAACAGCGCGTAGCAAAATACAAATAAAACAAATGTATTTCTATATTTGCTCGCTTCATTCATGCCGCTTGCTTCGCTTGCGTTGTGCATTACTCAGTTTAAATCAATAGTTTTCATTATTTTTGCTCGCGTCCGGCGTGCATAGCGCTTTTAATATGCAAGCCCATTCCCATTGACGCGTTTGATTAAGCAATGTATTGTAGCGTTTCACGCAGTAGGCAGAACAGAAGAAGCACCCTACAGAAATCAGCGCTCTAGCTGTTTGCCCTGGAACGACCCAATAAGCGTGCAACGCCCCCTTTTATAACTTAGCTCCGTCCCTTTATGCTAATCGAGTGCCGGAGCGAACAGCTATCCCATTGGTCCCCAGCCGCACACCAGGACCAATGGGCACACACAACTAACAGCCAATGACAGGGAGCAGGGCGCACCCTGCGTGCAGGACAGCTCGCACAGCCACAGAGACAGAGCGAACCCGCAGCTACAGGGAATACAGACGAGGGGAGGAACACAATACAGCGGTAATAACAGCACCCAGACAGGGGAGACAAGAGCGAATACACAACACGAAACACAAACACACGGACCGCTACAGTATGCTGCAGAGCTGCGCTTACACTCCGACTTTTAACAATGTGTTTTAACATTCATTTATTGAGCCTGTTTTTTTTTTGTTGTTGTTTTTTTACAGAACTGCCCCTTTAGTCATAGTCACGCCCCCCGTGTCTATGTATGAATTACTGACTCATATTTGTGATTTGATTACATCAGCAGGTGAACTGATAATGTATGGATGTTATTTTGTGAAAACAATACAATATTAAAAAATAAATAAATAAATTACACTACAACATTTTATAAATAAATAAATTATACACCAAACTGTAGCACATTCGCTTACTCTTAATAGCATAACAAATATACTTATTATAAATAAGTACCTTTTATTTGTTGGAAAACGGTCTGGAACTGAAGTAAAGTATTTTTTAATACAGTGCTATTTGAGTATTTAAAATATGGTTATCTTCAAAATTAAAATGGCAGCAACGGTGTGTTAATTAAACGAAGCGCCTGACGCCGCTCGGAACTTTGGCATTTTTAAATCCTAACGGTCTCTGCTCAGCGGAGTGGAATGTTCAGGAGCCGGTTGCCTAGCAGCGTCTCCGCCTCCTTCTCTGCCCCGCCCCCTCTCTCCCTCTCTCGTTGCTCCAGCTAGGAGTTCACATTCAGCTTCCTTAGATTATATAGCGCCATTCTTTACTAACTTTTACAAATGAGCTTATTGGAGGCTTCGTGTTTTTAAGATGGTTCAGGTGCAGTCCGGGCAGACTGACTGGAGCATCATTACAGTATACCGCACTGCGCTCGGCTTTGTGTGGAGGCTGATACACAAAATAATGAACGACTGGTAAAGAAATCACATGGATTGCTTTTTAATGCTAAATGTGTATCTGGTATTCTAAGCATTACCTATAATTAACAACTCAGCTATATTCATATTCAGAATGTAATACAGTATTAAAATAGGGTCCAGTATTAGAAATAAATAAACACGCTTTAAGGGAAACAGCAGTGATGTTTATTGCCCATTCCCATCCATTCTCTATATGTTTCTACATTGTGGTTGCAATCCACAGGGACAAGGGACTCGGCAATGTTAAATAAAAAACTAGAGCCCACAATTAACCAATATAGAAAGGAAGTGGGGAGAAATGTATTGCCTGTGTGCAGTACCTTCCACTTTCCTCTATTAAATGTCATTTGCCATGTGTCTGCCCAGTTCTGAATGCTGTCTAGATCATTTTGAATGACCTTTGCTGCTGCAACAGTGTTTGCCACTCCTCCTGTTTGAACTGCAAACACAAGTCAAAAAGGAAGTTAGAAAGGCCAACAGAGAGACAGAAATGAACATTGCTAAGGGGGCTAAAACCAATTCCAAAACGTTTATCCAGTATTATAAAGAGTAAGAGAGGAGGTTCAATGTCTAAGAGACACAAACGGCAAAATCACAGACGAAGGAAAAAAAATAGCGAGTATATTAAATGATTGTTTTTCACAAGTTTTTACAAAGGAGGACACGGACAACATGCCCCACATGTCGACCTGTTCCTATCCAATTTTAAATAACTTTAGCATAACAGAGGCAGAAGTGTTAAAGGGACTAGGAGCTCTTAAAATAAACAAATCCCCTGGGCCAGATGAGATCCTCCCAATAGTACTCAAAGAAATGAAAGAAGTTATTTACAAACCGCTAACCAAGATCATGCAACAGTCTCTTGACACAGGGGTTGTACCGACAGACTGGAAAATAGCAAACGTAATACCGATCCACAAAAAGGGAGACAAAACCGAACCAGGTAACTACAGACCAATAAGCCTGACTTCTATTATATGTAAACTTATGGAAACTATAATAAGATCCAAAATGGAAAATTACCTATATGGTAACAGTATCCTGGGAGACAGTCAGCATGGTTTTAGGAAAGGGAGATCGTGTCTAACTAACCTGCTTGACTTTTTTGAGGATGCAACATCGACAATGGATAATTGCAAAGCATACGACATGGTCTATTTAGATTTCCAGAAAGCTTTTGACAAAGTCCCGCATTAAAGATTAATTCTCAAACTGAATGCAGTAGGGATTCAAGGAAATGCATGCACATGGATTAGGGAGTGGTTAACAGGTAGAAAACAGAAAGTACTGATTAGAGGAGAAACCTCAAAATGGAGTGAGGTAACCAGTGGAGTACCACAGGGATCAGTATTAGGTCCTCTGCTATTCCTAATCTACATTAATGATTAAGATTCTGGTATAGTAAGCAAACTTGTTAAATTTGCAGAGGACACAAAAATAGGAGGAGTGGCAAACACTGTTGAAGCAGCAAAGGTCATTCAAAATGATCTAGACAGCATTCAGAATTGGGCAGACACATGGCAAATGACATTTAATAGAGAAAAGTGTAAAGTATTGCATGCAGGAAATAAAAATATGCATTATAAATATCATATGGGAGATACTGAAATTGAAGAACGGAACTATGAAAAAGATCTAGGAGTTTATGTTGACTCAGAAATGTCTTCATCTAGACAATGTGGGGAAGCTATAAAAAAGGCCAACAAGATGCTCGGATATATTGTGAGAAGTGTTGAATTTAAATCAAGGGAAGTAATGTTAAAACTTTACAATGCATTAGTAAGACCTCACCTAGAATATTGTGTTCAGTTCTGGTCACCTTGTTACAAAAAGGATATTGCTGCTCTAGAAAGAGTGCAAAGAAGAGCAACCAGAATTATCCCAGGTTTAAAAGGCATGTCGTATGCAGACAGGCTCAAAGAATTGAATCTGTTCAGTCTTGAACAAAGAAGACTACGCGGTGATCTGATTCAAACATTCAAAATCCTAAAAGGTATAGACAATGTCGACCCAGGGGACTTTTTCAACCTGAAAAAAGAAACAAGGACCAGGGGTCACAAATGGAGATTAGATAAAGGGGCATTCAGAACAGAAAATAGGAGGCACTTTTTTACACAGAGAATTGTGAGGGTCTGGAACCAACTCTCCAGTAATGTTGTTGAAGCTGACACTCTGGGATCCTTCAAGAAGCTGCTTGATGAGATTCTGGGATCAATAAGCTACTAACAACCAAACGAGCAAGATGGGCTGAATGGCCTCCTCTCGTTTGTAAACTTTCTTATGTTCTTATGTTCTTATTCCTTATACAATGCTGCCATCGTGTGGACATTTCCTAGAACTGTTTGTTCTAATATATATATTTATGTCAAGTCTCAACGGTCAAGGGTCAAGTCTGGAAACAGCCAAGCCTGATTGACCTGATGAGGATGATGAGGAAGAGGAGGAGGAAGGAGGAGGAGTGTGAGGGAGGAGACCCTCACATTGTCTCAGTATGTATCTGGACATTTACTGCAAATATTTTTAATCTGTTTTTGTATGGTGTTGCTGATCCTTGTGTCTAGTAAGGAAAATAATAAAAACAAAATTCACTTCCCTGTTGTACGGGGACTGGAGGCCTGTGGTTGGGAGTGTTCTGAAAAACAAAAGAAAGGTTAATGAAGAGTACGGTTTAGAGAGCTGGTTTGGAAAGGAGCACACTTCCAGAACAATGTATTGCAGTACTATTGTTGAGATAAACTGATATGCAATGGTTCAGGTAACCTGAGTTGGGTGTGGTGGTGAGGTCCTCCATCTTGATAGGAAGTGGGGAAGCAGCCATGTTGGTGAGGGAAGCTTTTATTGACTTCCCTGAGTACTGACTTCCTGTAGTCAGGGCAGTACCTGTAGAAGATATTGAAAGGGGGGACAGCTGATTTTAAGTACGTTTCCCTCTGCTTGTTTTAAAGCATAGTTTTAATGCACGTGTTAGATTAATGTTTATATATATTCATTGATTTGTTTCTTTTTGAATACTTTATTCATTATTGATAACTGTTTGCTGGTTTGTTTCTATATACCCACCTGCATAATGGTTTATTCTGGGGGAGGGGGAGGTCTGGAAGGGTATAAAGGCTGTTAGTTTTGTTCAGTCAGGATCGTCTTTTTGTGCAGATCAGAGGGCAGTTTTGCAGCTCTGTGGTTGGACTCAGTTATTGGAGTCAGTACCTGTGATTAGGTGACTATAAATAGTTATTTTTGGTTTCCACTTTTTCTTTCCTCAAATTGTTTGATATTTTGTACAATTAGCTTTTTGTTTATTATTGTTCTTAATTAAAAATAATTGGTTTGGCACCAAACTTCTCTGTGATCCTTGTGCTTGTGTGTGTGTGTGTGTCAGTCACACACACACACACACCCCGAGACACACACAGTGAGACAAACACACTGAAACACACACACACTGAGACACACACACACCAAGACACACACAGTGAGACAAACACACTGAGACACACACCGAGACAAACACACTGAAACACACACACACACACTGAGACACTCGCACAGTGAGACACACACACGGAGACAAACACACTGAGACACACACACACACTGAAACAAACACACTGAGACAAACACTGAGACACTCACACACACGCACAGAGACACACACACTGAGACACACACACACACCGAGACAAACACACTGAGACACACACACACTTAGACAAACACACTGAGACACACACACACACAGGTACAATTATGTTATGATTATTGTTAAATATTCAGATTTAGCGGACAGTTAAATATTTAACTAAATGTTAAATCTAGTTAAGAGATTTAAGATTTATTTAGCTAGCTGTTAAATCTTGTAACTAGATTTCTAAATGATATCTGAATGCACACATTTATAAAAAGCTGTATTTATTTTCTCCTCATTTCTGGCAGCCCATACTAACGCCGCTCGGAACTTTGGCATTTTTAAATCCTAACGGTCTCTGCTCAGCGGAGTGGAATGTTCAGGAGCCGGTTGCCTAGCAGCGTCTCCGCCTCCTTCTCTGCCCCGCCCCCTCTCTCCCTCTCTCGTTGCTCCAGCTAGGAGTTCACATTCAGCTTCCTTAGATTATATAGCGCCATTCTTTACTAACTTTTACAAATGAGCTTATTGGAGGCTTCGTGTTTTTAAGATGGTTCAGGTGCAGTCCGGGCAGACTGACTGCAGCATCATTACAGTATACCGCACTGCGCTCGGCTTTGTGTGGAGGCTGATACACAAAATAATGAACGACTGGTAAAGAAATCACATGGATTGCTTTTTAATGCTAAATGTGTATCTGGTATTCTAAGTATTATCTACAATTAATAATTCAGCTATATTCATATTCAGAATGTGATACAGTATTAAGACAGGGTCCAGTATTAGAAATAAATAAACATGCTTTAAGAGAAACAGCAGTGATGTTTATTCCCCATTCCCATCCATTCTCTATATGTTTCTACATTGTGGTTGCAATCCACAGGGACAAGGGACTCAGCGATGTTAAATAAAAAACTAGAGCCCACAATTAACCAATATAGAAAAGAAGGGGGGAGAAATGTATTGCCTGCGTGCAGTACCTTCCACTTTCCTCTATTAAATGTCATTTGCCATGTGTCTGCCCAGTTCTGAATGCTGTCGAGATCATTTTGAATGACCTTTGCTGCTGCAACAGTGTTTGCCACTCCTCCTGTTTGAACTGCAAACACAAGTCAAAAAGGAAGTTAGAAAGGCCAACAGAGAGACAGAAATGAACATTGCTAAGGGAGCTAAAACCAATTCCAAAACGTTTTTCCAATATTATAACAGTAAGAGAGGAGGTTAAATGTCTAAGAGAGACAAACGGCAAAATCACAGACGAAGAATAAAAAATAGCAAATATATTAAATGATTACTTTTCACAGGTTTTTACCACGAAGGACTCGGACAACATGCCCCACATGTCGACCTGTTCCTATCCAGTTTTAAATAACTTTAGCATAACAGAGGCAGAAGTGTTAAAGGGACTAGGAGCTCTTAAAATAAACAAATCCCCTGGGCCGGATGAGATCCTCTCAATAGTACTCAAAGAAATGAAAGAAGTTATTTACAAGCCGCTAACCAAGATCATGCAACAGTCTCTTGACACAGGGGTTGTACCGACAGACTGGAAAATTGCAAACGTAATACCGATCCACAAAAAGAGAGACAAAACCGAACCAGGTAACTACAGACCAATAAGCCTGACTTCTATTATATGTAAACTTATGGATCTATAATAAGATCCAAATTGGAAAATTACCTATATGGTAACAATATCCTGGGTGACAGCCAGCATGGTTTTAGGAAAGGTAGATCGTGTCTAACTAACCTGCTTGACTTTTTTGAGGATGCAACATTGAAAATGGATAATTGCAAAGCATACGACATGGTTTATTTAGATTTCCAGAAAGCTTTTGACAAAGTCCCGCATAAAAGATTAATTCTCAAACTGAACGCAGTAGGGATTCAAGGAAATGCATGCACATGGATTAGGGAGTGGTTAACATGTAGAAAACAGAAAGTACTGATTAGAGGAGAAACCTCAAAATTGATTGAGGTAACCAGTGGTGTACCACAGGGATCAGTATTAGGTCCTCTGCTATTCCTAATCTATATTAATGATTTAGATTCTGGTATAGTAAGCAAACTCATTAAATTTGCAGACGACACAAAAATAGGAGGAGTGGCAAACACTGTTGCAGCAGCAAAGGTCATTCAAAATGATCTAGACAGCATTGAGAACTGGGCAGACACATGGCAAATGACATTTAATAGAGAAAAGTGTAAAGTATTGCACGCAGGCAATAAAAATGTGCATTATAAATATCATATGGGAGATACTGAAATTGAAGAAGGGAACTATGAAAAAGATCTAGGAGTTTATGTTGACTCAGAAATGTCTTCATCTAGACAATGTGGGGAAGCTATAAAAAAGGCCAACAAGATGCTCGGATATATTGTGAGAAGTGTTGAATTTAAATCAAGGGAAGTAATGATAAAACTCTACAATGCATTAGTAAGACCTCACCTAGAATATTGTGTTCAGTTCTGGTCACCTCGTTACAAAAAGGATATTGCTGCTCTAGAAAGAGTGCAAAGAAGAGCAACCAGAATTATCCCGGGTTTAAAAGGCATGTCGTATGCAGACAGGCTAAAAGAATTGAATCTGTTCAGTCTTGAACAAAGAAGACTACGCGGCGATCTGATTCAAGCATTCAAAATCCTAAATGGTATTGACAATGTCGACCCAGGGTACTTTTTCAACCTGAAAAAAGAAACAAGGACCAGGGGTCACAAATGGAGATTAGATAAAGGGGCATTCAGAACAGAAAATAGGAGGCACTTTTCAACCATCACAGACTAGCAGCTCTGCACACTCCTGTAACACTGCATGAGATCAAAGAACAGCCACATAAACTACAGCCAGGGAACTCCTGTGGGACAGACATGAGTAAGGATCCGCGCAAAGTGATGTGCGGTTTCAAACCCCCGTAAGAGTCTGTGTGCTCCCGTGGTTAAAGACAAGGGCTTGTAGGGAAATAAGCGGCATGCACGCTTTCATTTTTGAATTTTTGTCTGTAAAAAACAGCGAGTTGAAGACCACGTTCAGTTTCTTTACTTTTTTTTTTAAACAGCTTCAGTGGTTTCAATCTCTCCTCGCACTAAATCACAGAGTCAGCTCTGAACACGGCATCCTTTATATTCCCATGTGTGATCGAGTGGAAATCTGCTCTGCAGCGCACTCCAGCACCCACACAGCTCCCTGACCTGCACACCGCAGGGCAACTGCTGTACAAAA
>NC_081236.1:8605971-8613471 GCF_902713425.1 Acipenser ruthenus | reverse complement strand
TCACCCCTTTCCTCTCTCGTTCCCCTCTTTCTCTCTCATTCCCCTCTTTCTCTCTCATTCCTCTCTTTCTCTATCACCCCACTTTCTCTCTCGTTCCCCTCTTTCTCTCTCGTTCCCCTCTTTCTCTCTCGTTCCCCTCTTTCTCTATCACTGCCCTCTTTCTCTCTCGTTCCTCTCTTTCTCTCTCGTTCCCCTCTCTCTATCATTCCTCACTTTCTCTCTCGTTCCCCTCTTTCTCTCTCGTTCCTCTCTTTCTCTATCACTCCCCTCTTTCTCTCTCGTTCCTCTCTTTCTCTATCACTCCCCTCTGTCTCTCTCATTCCCCTCTTTCTCTCTCGTTCCTCTCTCGTTCCCCTCTTTCTCTCTCATTTTTCTCTTTCTCTATCACTCCCCGCTTTCTCTCTCGTTCCCCGCTTTCTCTCTCGTTCCCCTCTTTCTCTCTCATTCCCCTCTTTCTGTCTCATTCCTCTCTTTCTCTATCACTCCTCTCTTTCTCTCTCGTTCCCCACTTTCTCTCTCGTTCCCCTCTTTCTTTCTCGTTCCTCTCTTTCTCTCTCGTTCCTCTCTTTCTCTCTCGTTCCCCTCTTTATCGTTCCTCTCTTTCTCTATCACTCCCCTCTCTCTCGTTCCTCTCTCTCTCTCGTTCCCCTCTTTCTCTCTCGTTCCCCTCTTTCTATCACTCCCCTCTTTCTCTCTCGTTCCCCTCTTTCTCTATCACTCCCCTTTCTCTCTTGTTCCTCTCTTTCTCTCTCGTTCCCCTCTCTCTATCATTCCCCACTTTCTCTCTCGTTCCCCTCTTTCTCTCTCGTTCCTCTCTTTCTCTCTCGTTCCCATCTTTCTCTCTCATTCCCCTCTTTCTCTCTCGTTCCTCTCTTTCTCTCTCGTTCCTCTCTTTCTGTCTCATTCCCCTCTTTCTCTCTCATTCCTCTCTTTCTCTATTACTCCTCTCTTTCTCTCTCGTTCCCCACTTTCTCTCTCTTTCCCCTCTTTCTCTCTCATTCCCCTCTTTCTGTCTCATTCCTCTCTTTCTCTATCACTCCTCTCTTTCTCTCTCGTTCCCCACTTTCTCTCTCGTTCCCCTCTTTCTTTCTCGTTCCTCTCTTTCTCTCTCGTTCCTCTCTTTCTCTCTCGTTCCCCTCTTTCTCTATCACTCTCCTCTTTCTCTCTCGTTCCCCTCTTTATCACGCTCCTCTTTCTCTCTCGTTCCCCTCTTTCTCTATCACTCTCCTCTTTCTCTCTCATTCCTCTCTTTCTCTGTCTCCTCTTTCACTCTCGTTCCTCTCTTTATCATTCCCCACTTTCTCTCTCATTCCCCTCTTTCTCTCTCGTTCCCCTCTCTCTCTCTTTCCTCTCTTTCTCTCTCATTCCTCTCTTTCTCTCTCGTTCCCCTCTTTCTCTATCACTCCCCTCTTTCTCTCTCGTTCCCCTCTTTCTCTATCACTCCCCTCTTTCTCTGTCGTTCCCCTCTTTCTCTCTCGTTCCTCTCTTTCTCTCATTCCCCACTTTCTCTCTCGTTCACCCCTTTCCTCTCTCGTTCCCCTCTTTCTCTCTCATTCCCCTCTTTCTCTCTCATTCCTCTCTTTCTCTATCACCCCACTTTCTCTCTCGTTCCCCTCTTTCTCTCTCGTTCCCCTCTTTCTCTCTCGTTCCCCTCTTTCTCTATCACTCCCCTCTTTCTCTCTCGTTCCCCTCTTTCTCTCTCGTTCCTCTCTTTCTCTATCACTCCCCTCTTTCTCTCTCGTTCCTCTCTTTCTCTATCACTCCCCTCTGTCTCTCTCATTCCCCTCTTTCTCTCTCGTTCCTCTCTCGTTCCCCTCTTTCTCTCTCATTCTTCTCTTTCTCTATCACTCCCCGCTTTCTCTCTCGTTCCCCGCTTTCTCTCTCGTTCCCCTCTTTCTCTCTCATTCCCCTCTTTCTGTCTCATTCCTCTCTTTCTCTATCACTCCTCTCTTTCTCTCTCGTTCCCCACTTTCTCTCTCGTTCCCCTCTTTCTTTCTCGTTCCTCTCTTTCTCTCTCGTTCCTCTCTTTCTCTCTCGTTCCCCTCTTTATCGTTCCTCTCTTTCTCTATCACTCCCCTCTCTCTCGTTCCTCTCTCTCTCTCGTTCCCCTCTTTCTCTCTCGTTCCCCTCTTTCTATCACTCCCCTCTTTCTCTCTCGTTCCCCTCTTTCTCTATCACTCCCCTTTCTCTCTTGTTCCTCTCTTTCTCTCTCGTTCCCCTCTCTCTATCATTCCCCACTTTCTCTCTCGTTCCCCTCTTTCTCTCTCGTTCCTCTCTTTCTCTCTCGTTCCCATCTTTCTCTCTCATTCCCCTCTTTCTCTCTCGTTCCTCTCTTTCTCTCTCGTTCCTCTCTTTCTGTCTCATTCCCCTCTTTCTCTCTCATTCCTCTCTTTCTCTATTACTCCTCTCTTTCTCTCTCGTTCCCCACTTTCTCTCTCTTTCCCCTCTTTCTCTCTCATTCCCCTCTTTCTGTCTCATTCCTCTCTTTCTCTATCACTCCTCTCTTTCTCTCTCATTCCCCACTTTCTCTCTCGTTCCCCTCTTTCTTTCTCGTTCCTCTCTTTCTCTCTCGTTCCTCTCTTTCTCTCTCGTTCCCCTCTTTCTCTATCACTCTCCTCTTTCTCTCTCGTTCCCCTCTTTATCACGCTCCTCTTTCTCTCTCGTTCCCCTCTTTCTCTATCACTCTCCTCTTTCTCTCTCATTCCTCTCTTTCTCTGTCTCCTCTTTCACTCTCGTTCCTCTCTTTATCATTCCCCACTTTCTCTCTCATTCCCCTCTTTCTCTCTCGTTCCCCTCTCTCTCTCTTTCCTCTCTTTCTCTCTCATTCCTCTCTTTCTCTCTCGTTCCCCTCTTTCTCTATCACTCCCCTCTTTCTCTCTTGTTCCCCTCTTTCTCTATCACTCCCCTCTTTCTCTGTCGTTCCCCTCTTTCTCTCTCGTTCCTCTCTTTCTCTCATTCCCCACTTTCTCTCTCGTTCACCCCTTTCCTCTCTCGTTCCCCTCTTTCTCTCTCATTCCCCTCTTTCTCTCTCATTCCTCTCTTTCTCTATCACCCCACTTTCTCTCTCGTTCCCCTCTTTCTCTCTCGTTCCCCTCTTTCTCTCTCGTTCCCCTCTTTCTCTATCACTCCCCTCTTTCTCTCTCGTTCCCCTCTTTCTCTCTCGTTCCTCTCTTTCTCTATCACTCCCCTCTTTCTCTCTCGTTCCTCTCTTTCTCTATCACTCCCCTCTGTCTCTCTCATTCCCCTCTTTCTCTCTCGTTCCTCTCTCGTTCCCCTCTTTCTCTCTCATTCTTCTCTTTCTCTATCACTCCCCGCTTTCTCTCTCGTTCCCCGCTTTCTCTCTCGTTCCCCTCTTTCTCTCTCATTCCCCTCTTTCTGTCTCATTCCTCTCTTTCTCTATCACTCCTCTCTTTCTCTCTCGTTCCCCACTTTCTCTCTCGTTCCCCTCTTTCTTTCTCGTTCCTCTCTTTCTCTCTCGTTCCTCTCTTTCTCTCTCGTTCCCCTCTTTATCGTTCCTCTCTTTCTCTATCACTCCCCTCTCTCTCGTTCCTCTCTCTCTCTCGTTCCCCTCTTTCTCTCTCGTTCCCCTCTTTCTATCACTCCCCTCTTTCTCTCTCGTTCCCCTCTTTCTCTATCACTCCCCTTTCTCTCTTGTTCCTCTCTTTCTCTCTCGTTCCCCTCTCTCTATCATTCCCCACTTTCTCTCTCGTTCCCCTCTTTCTCTCTCGTTCCTCTCTTTCTCTCTCGTTCCCATCTTTCTCTCTCATTCCCCTCTTTCTCTTTCGTTCCTCTCTTTCTCTCTCGTTCCTCTCTTTCTGTCTCATTCCCCTCTTTCTCTCTCATTCCTCTCTTTCTCTATTACTCCTCTCTTTCTCTCTCGTTCCCCACTTTCTCTCTCTTTCCCCTCTTTCTCTCTCATTCCCCTCTTTCTGTCTCATTCCTCTCTTTCTCTATCACTCCTCTCTTTCTCTCTCGTTCCCCACTTTCTCTCTCGTTCCCCTCTTTCTTTCTCGTTCCTCTCTTTCTCTCTCGTTCCTCTCTTTCTCTCTCGTTCCCCTCTTTATCGTTCCTCTCTTTCTCTATCACTCCCCTCTCTCTCGTTCCTCTCTCTCTCTCGTTCCCCTCTTTCTCTCTCGTTCCCCTCTTTCTATCACTCCCCTCTTTCTCTCTCGTTCCCCTCTTTCTCTATCACTCCCCTTTCTCTCTTGTTCCTCTCTTTCTCTCTCGTTCCCCTCTCTCTATCATTCCCCACTTTCTCTCTCGTTCCCCTCTTTCTCTCTCGTTCCTCTCTTTCTCTCTCGTTCCCATCTTTCTCTCTCATTCCCCACTTTCTCTCTCGTTCCCCTCTTTCTCTCTCGTTCCTCTCTTTCTCTATCACTCCTCTCTTTCTCTCTCGTTCCTCTCTTTCTCTCTCGTTCACATCTTTCTCTCTCATTCCCCACTTTCTCTCTCGTTCCCCTCTTTCTCTCTCGTTCCTCTCTTTCTCTATCACTCCTCTCTTTCTCTCTCGTTCCCCACTTTCTCTCTCGTTCCCCTCTTTCATTCTCGTTCCTCTCTTTCTCTGTCGTTCCTCTCTTTCTCTCTCGTTCCCCTATTTCTATCACTCCCCTCTTTCTCTCTCGTTCCCCTCTTTCTCTATCACTCCCCTTTCTCTCTTGTTCCTCTCTTTCTCTGTCGTTCCCCTCTCTCTACCATTCCCCACTTTCTCTCTCGTTCCCCTCTTTCTTTCTCGTTCCTCACTTTCTCTCTCGTTCCTCTCTTTCTCTCTCGTTCCCCTCTTTATCGTTCCTCTCTTTCTCTATCACTCCCCTCTCTCTCGTTCCTCTCTCTCTCTCGTTCCCCTCTTTCTCTCTCGTTCCCCTCTTTCTATCACTCCCCTCTTTCTCTCTCGTTCCCCTCTTTCTCTATCACTCCCCTTTCTCTCTTGTTCCTCTCTTTCTCTCTCGTTCCCCTCTCTCTATCATTCCCCACTTTCTCTCTCGTTCCCCTCTTTCTCTCTCGTTCCTCTCTTTCTCTCTCGTTCCCATCTTTCTCTCTCGTTCCCCTCTTTCTCTCTCGTTCCTCTCTTTCTCTCTCGTTCCTCTCTTTCTGTCTCATTCACCTCTTTCTCTCTCATTCCTCTCTTTCTCTATTACTCCTCTCTTTCTCTCTCGTTCCCCACTTTCTCTCTCTTTCCCCTCTTTCTCTCTCATTCCCCTCTTTCTGTCTCATTCCTCTCTTTCTCTATCACTCCTCTCTTTCTCTTTCGTTCCCCACTTTCTCTCTCGTTCCCCTCTTTCTTTCTTGTTCCTCTCTTTCTCTCTCGTTCCTCTCTTTCTCTCTCGTTCCCCTCTTTATCGTTCCTCTCTTTCTCTATCACTCCCCTCTCTCTCGTTCCTATCTCTCTCTCGTTCCCCTCTTTCTCTCTCGTTCCCTTCTTTCTATCACTCCCCTCTTTCTCTCTCGTTCCCCTCTTTCTCTATCACTCCCCTTTCTCTCTTGTTCCTCTCTTTCTCTCTCGTTCCCCTCTCTCTATCATTCCCCACTTTCTCTCTCGTTCCCCTCTTTCTCTCTCGTTCCTCTCTTTCTCTCTCGTTCCCATCTTTCTCTCTCATTCCCCACTTTCACTCTCGTTCCCCTCTCTCTCTCGTTCCTCTCTTTCTCTATCACTCCTCTCTTTCTCTCTCGTTCCTCTCTTTCCCTCTCGTTCCCATCTTTCTCTCTCATTCCCCACTTTCTCTCTCGTTCCCCTCTTTCTCTCTCGTTCCTCTCTTTCTCTATCACTCCTCTCTTTCTCTCTCGTTCCCCACTTTCTCTCTCGTTCCCCTCTTTCATTTTCGTTCCTCTCTTTCTCTGTCGTTCCTCTCTTTCTCTCTCGTTCCCCTCTTTCTCTCACTTCCCTCTTTCTCTCTCGTTCCCCTCTTTCTCTATCACTCCCCTTTCTCTCTTGTTCCTCTCTTTCTCTGTCGTTCCCCTCTCTCTATCATTCCCCACTTTCTCTCTCGTTCCCCTCTTTCTCTCTCGTTCCTCTCTTTCTCTCTCGTTCCCATCTTTCTCTCTCATTCCCCACTTTCTCTCTCGTTCCCCTCTTTCTCTCTCGTTCCTCTCTTTCTCTATCACTCTTCTCTTTCTCTCTCGTTCCCCACTTTCTCTCTCGTTTTTCTCTTTCTCTCACGTTCCCATCTTTCTCTCTCATTCCCCACATTCTCTCTCGTTCCCCTCTTTCTCTCTCGTTCCTCTCTTTCTCTATCACTCCTCTCTTTCTCTCTCGTTCCCCACTTTCTCTCTCGTTCCCCTCTTTCATTCTCGTTCCTCTCTTTCTCTGTCGTTCCTCTCTTTCTCTCTCGTTCCTCTCTTTCTCTATCATTCCTCTCTTTCTCTCTCGTTCCTCTCTTTCTCTCTCGTTCCCATCTTTCTCTCTCATTCCCCACTTTCTCTCTCGTTCCCCTCTTTCTCTTTCGTTCCTCTCTTTCTCTATCACTCCTTTCTTTCTCTCTCGTTCCCCACTTTCTCTCTCGTTCCCCTCTTTCATTCTCGTTCCTCTCTTTCTCTGTCGTTCCTCTCTTTCTCTCTCGTTCCCCTCTTTCTATCACTCCCCTCTTTCTCTCTCGTTCCCCTCTATCTCTATCACTCCCCTTTCTCTCTTGTTCCTCTCTTTCTCTGTCGTTCCCCACTTTCTCTCTCGTTCCTCTCTTTCTCTCTCGTTCCCCACTTTCTCTCTCGTTCCCCACTTTCTCTCTCGTTCCCCTCTTTCTCTCTCGTTTCTCTCTTTCTCTATCACTCCTCTCTTTCTCTCTCGTTCCCTACTTTCTCTCTCGTTACCCTCTTTCATTCTCGTTCCCCTCTTTCTCTTTCGTTCCCCTCTCTCTATCATTCCCCACTTTCTCTCTCGTTCCCCTCTTTCTCTCTCGTTCTTCTCTTTCTCTCTCGTTCCCATCTTTCTCTCTCGTTCCCCTCTTTCTCTCTCGTTCCCCTCTTTCTCTCTCGTTCCTCTCTTTCTCTATCACTCCTCTCTTTCTCTCTCGTTCCCCTCTTTCATTCTCGTTCCCCTCTTTCATTCTCGTTCCTCTCTTTCTCTCTCGTTCCTCTCTTTCTCTCTCGTTCCCCTCTCTCTATTATTCCCCACTTTCTCTCTCGTTCCCATCTTTCTCTCTCGTTCCTCTCTTTCTCTCTCGTTCCCCTCTTTATCGTTCCCCTCTTTCTCTATCACTCCCCTCTCTGTCTCTCGTTCCTCTCTCTCTCGTTCCCCTCTTTCTCTCTCGTTCCCCTCTTTCTATCACTCCCCTCTTTCTCTCTCGTTCCCGTCTTTCTCTATCACTCCCCTATTTCTCTCTTGTTCCTCTCTTTCTCTCTCGTTCCCCTCTCTCTATCATTCCCCACTTTCTCTCTCGTTCCCCTCTTTCTCTCTCGTTCCTCTCTTTCTCTCTCGTTCCCATCTTTCTCTCTCATTCCCCTCTTTCTCTCTCGTTCCCCTCTTTCTTTCTCGTTCCTCTCTTTCTCTAACACTCTCCTCTTTCTCTC